>NC_083781.1:4032697-4064389 GCF_015708825.2 Lethenteron reissneri
ATCAACTGCTTTTCAAAGAAGCTAAGAACCTACGGTATTAAAATCTTGGGTATCTTGCGTAAAAAAACAGAAGTATGTTATACTGTTCCACCAGCAAGAGGGATCTTGCGTTAAATTCAATTAAACACTTCTTTGTGTGGCTCAAAGATATCGCTTGTTTCTGGAGCAGAGATAGATAATTGCAAATTCTGATTCATCTTCACCCCCCATTATACTGCGCAGTGGGAGCGTCATTATAAAAATAAGTGTGCAGATGATCGTTCGGGGCATTGCAAGATTCCGTGAAGGCAATAAGGGGGAGCAAATATTTATTAAATTTTCCTGAAATAATTAACTTGGTGGATTTGCTGGTAATGACCACAATTATTGAACTGTCAAGGAGCTCTTACTTCGACTAACACCAATGCAAAGTTGCGAGAACCAATTTGCAATAGCTTATGATGATGGTGGTGATCGGGATGGTGGTGGTATTATATATATACAATAAACACTGTTAGTTGTCATGATACTCTTATTTGCAATTGCACTCTAAGTAGTACATCATCTAAGTCTGTTATTCTGTTCAAAAAACCTATGATTTTATCATAAAGGCAATTTTAAACTTACAATGTGATGTATATGCATATACGATTTCTGTGATTTTGCAAAAAATATATATTAGCTTTCTTATATCTCCGATGAGTGATTTATTTGCCCATCCTAGAGGAGGGCACGTCGTTCATGTTTTTGACATTAGCTGTCCTCACGGGAAGTATGTCAGCTGCCGGGTGCTGCTGCACGACTGACTGACTGGAAAAACCACTCAGTATTCGTGGGTAAATTGGCACTTGCTCAGATTAACAATGTTCAGGCATACGCACGTGATCCTAGATTTGTATACGCAAAAGCCAATCTCAGACGACATCACGTTCAAGAATATCTAGTCAGCACTATATACTGGGTACAAAATGTTATTTTCTAGGCTCATTAACTGTTCGAAATCACATCTAACTACTGCATCAATACAAAATAAAACCTATTCCATCTGTATATTTTTTGTTTGTTTCTAAACTTCTAGCAATCTGACACGACAGAACACTTACAATGTTTGCAGTGATGTGGATTTGAATACCGACCTCTAGTTATTTCCGTCACGGCTTGACTTTGCTATTTAAAAAGAAAACAATGCACGACACGAAAAGGCAAACTTGCAGACCTGTAATCGCTTCCTCACGCCACCGCTGGCCGAAAGGCCTCTCCACGAGAGGGAGCTCTAGCGTGGGGTCCCTCTAAACGCACAATATTCAACATTATCGTCGCTGATCTCAACTAAATTTACGTATTATTATTTTTTCCAGGTAAGGCGCACTGAGCCATTTCGGCCACAGATCGCCATCAATGAGCTTAATCTCCGACGCTACGGCCGTGGCACGGCTGTGGCACGCACAGTCGTCACGACGCCCGCTCGGCTGAGCGAGGACATTCCCGCGGTGCCACGCCCCTCAGTCCAGCATGGCGTCCAGTTGGTCGGCGAGGTCGTCGAACATGCTGCCGATGTCGTCCAGGAGATTTCCCGTGGGCCGAGGCTTGCCGTCGCCACTGCAAGAGAGAGTGGCACGCGTGCGAGCGAATGAGACCGGGTTGTTGTGTGTGTAGGGTGTGTGTTGAGCGATAGTAAAGCGGTTGGCTGAGTCGACCCAGGGGATGCCCAGGACCGGTTCAAATAATCGTCACAGGTGTTAGCCATGAGTTCCATTCCCGCTCATGGCTAACACCAGTAACAATTATTTTAATCAGTCCTTTGCATCGCCTAGGTCGCCTCAGCCTCAAATATTTGAGTACCTGGTAAGACGGATGAGCATAGTGCTGGCCACGCACCTCCTCGTGTGCCGTGCCCGCATTCATTAGTGTTTGCTAATAGCAATTGACTCAAACGTCTGTTAAGACTATACGGTGGGATCTTTCTTCGTATTTTTTTGTGTGTGTGCGTGCGTGTACATATGGGTGAAAGGGTGGTTGTCCCCACCATCTGGGTCACCAAAATAAGACATTCTATCAACATTGAAGTACATCAACGACGCGAATAGAAATCAGCGCAAAACAACGTCATTTAAAAAAACAAAACATGAGCACAAACACCCGCAAATCAAAAGCAGCGCATGAACAATCATAGAAAGTGAATTAAGTACATTTCTTGAAAAGAAAGTTCAACTCGCCGCACCTGAGAACCTGGTCTCATCCACAGATGGTGGCTGAGGCTCCGCGAACATCGTTCCGCCGCTCGCCGCACACGCAAGCACGCACGCACACATCTCCGTCTTACCGGCCGTCGTGGCGCAGCGTATCCTCCACGGCCTGCAGCGCGGCGGCCAGCGACGCGCTCGTCTCCTCCAGCCGGTGCTGCGCCACCTCGGTCATGCCCGACCGCAACTCGGGCCTCCCCCATCACCGGCCGCCACCGTCGCAGCTTCCCTGCCGCCCCCGGGCGACTCCGGCGGACGCTCACGATCGTCCCTAACCGGCGCTTTGGCGCGGCTCTTCTCTACCGGTGTGGCTGCAGGGTCTTCCATTCTCCCTGGAGAGTGAGGGACCGACCTCCGGTTGCTGCTGCTGCTGCTGTCGTTGGAGGGCTCGGAGGAGAAGAGGTGAGCGTGCAGGGGTGGCTTCTTGTGAGGTCGGCCGGCATCGCGCTTGAAGACGACGTCCTGTTCGGAGGGGGACGCAGCGGCGCCCGTTTTGACCGACATGGGAGGTGGAGGCGGCGGAGGGGGCAGACTTCCCGGTGGATAGTCCCTGCTGCCGTCTGAACAAGAAAACAGAGCCAAAACCGTCGCATATTATTGGTCATCGTCTTGCCAGGCCTGTGTGAGCTGCTTTGATGTGAATGGACATCTCCGCAGTTTCTTTGAATGAGAAATGCTAATTATAATAGAGATGGTGACGACGATGATGTTAATGATGCTGATTCAAATAATTGCGACTTAACAGGTAGGTTCCAATATGATAAACTGTTAAGCCAGACTATTTATTTACACTCTTGAAAGCGAAAAATCACGCATTCTATTCAAATGAGGTGATAATGCACTCACTAAAATAAGCCGTTACATTTTAACATCAACGTAATTTAAAAAACAAGATGGCACCGCACTTTAATCACCCCCCCCCCCCGCGATTGAGCGCAGTGAAAAGGTCATGACCTTTGCCGGTGGACGAGTGCACGGAGGGCTTCTTCATGAGTGGAGGCGGTGGTCCGGGAGGCCTGGCCTGGCCGAAGGACGTGGCAGATGGCTTGGGGGACGGTGGGCTTGGCCCGGTCTCCCGTCCCCGTGGCAGCTGGGCAGCCTCGGCACCGCGGTACGGCGGCGGTGGTGGCGGCAGCGGGGGCTGCGCGGCCGCCCTCGGCTGCACCCTGGCCACGGCGGCCTCGCCGCTCTTCTGAGGGCTCCTCGCCTTCGGCCTTCGCTTGACCGTGTCCGTCTCCGTGAGGTTGATCTCCGGGGCGCCCAGCCCCTGCTCGAAAGCGGATGGGTCCTCGACGGACGCGAGGAAGGCCGCGTTGTCCACGTTCCTCGACCCGTCGCCGTGGGTCGGGCCCAGGGCCTCGCCCTTGATGACGTTGCCCTCGTAGTCCAGGGCCTCGCCCCTCGTCGGAGACCAGCCGTTTTTGGGCCGCTGCTTGATGGTCTGGTTTCCCTCCTCGGCGAACGGGATGGATTCCGCCGAGCTTCCTTGAGAAGAACAGGGGCTGCTCTCCATTCCCAGCTGCTTTGCCGGAGGGAGGCCGCCTTCGGGGGTGGCCTTCTGAACTCCGACCTCCAAGCGTGGCGAGGCACATGGCGGCTCGCTCGTCGTCCGTTTGCGAGCGCCCGTTTTAAGCTCCGACGAAGCTGCGTCGACGCTCGCGGCCGCGCGTACCGGTTCTTGCAGTGCACGGCGGCAGGGACGGCCGCGTCCCTGGGCACGTTGGCCACCTCCGCCTTCTTCGTACTGCTCACTGCGCCGCACGGCAGGCGCTCCATCAGGGTTTACCGTGTCCGGTGCCGAAACGGTCCTCCAGCTGCACCGCGAGCGCGAGCTCTTATCCGTCGCGTCCTTGCCGACGACGTGGGCTGAGAGGGCCTCGTCGACCCTGGGCATCGGCGTGTCTCTGTGCGCGGCACGGTCCGCTGTCGGCGCCGGCTTGCGGCAATGCGGCCCTGACCTTGCGCGTCTCGCCGGGGGAAGGGCTCTCGGGCGAGCAAGCCGGGACGAAGGCCTCCGAGCGCCGACTTCTCCAGCATGGCGGCGATGCTGCGCACAGCTCGGCGGCCCACCTGCGCCTCCGACAGCTTGTTGTGCCGTTCCAGTCTGTGCTCTTCTCCAGCGCGTCCCGGCGAAACCGATGCGGGGGGGACGACGTCCTCCTCCCACTGCCGCCGCCGCTGTAGCCGCCACTCCTCGCCTCCGGCCTCCGGGTCCTGGGTGGTCGGCGAGCGTGGCTCCCGAGGCGACGGTGGAGCTCGAGCGCTTGGGGAGGCGGCGGCGGAGGCCCCCGCTTACGCTGCCGCACGGCGAACGAGTGGCTTCGGTTGACGGTGCCGTCCCCGGCGTCCGGCGGTGGCGGCAGCGGGAAGCCGCGGCCCCGCACCGAGTGGCTGCGGCCCACGCGCCGGCCCAGCGTGGCGTAGGAACCCGGCCCGTACTTCCTCCGGCCGGCGCCACCGTGAAGAGAGCGTCGTAAGAGAACGGCCGCGGCTCAATCCTCCGCCGCTGACGCCACCTCGTGCTCCCCGTCCGACGCGGCGCCGCCCCCGTACCGGCTCAGGCTCTGCGAGCGCTTCTTGGCCGGCCTCACCGCCACCCCGGCCTCTAGCGGAAGCACGGGCATGGCAACCGGCGAGCCGCGTGGCGCCGGGTCCAGCGGGAGGCTCGGAGCGCGTCTGGGCATAAGCCGGGCCCTTGGTCGCGTGGCGGCGGCGGGAATGGGAACGCCACGGGGAGCGTGGGGAGTCCTGTAGCTGCCGTTGCTGCTGCTGCCGCTGCTGCTGCCGCGCATACGGAGCGTCCGCACGACGTCGCGAGGCCGTGCTGGGCTGTGGCCCGCCGCGCCGGGCGGCTTGCCGGCTTTGCCGCCACCCGGGCAGGGGAAGACGAACGCCTGCGGGGAGCTTGGCGGGTGGGGCGGGGAGGTCGCGGCGGCCTCGACGCGATCCCGGCGTGCGTGGGGGGGTGAGGCTCTGCGGGGACAGGGACGCGAGCGGGGGCCTTGGTTGGTGTGTGCGGCGGCGTGAAGGTGCTGAACGTCGGGGAGGGCTGGCTGGGCAGGCTCCACTGCTGTGCGAGCGGAGGCCTGGGCTTGGGCTGCACGGCCGGGTCCGGCCGTGGCACCGCTGCTCCTTTGCTCCGGGGGGGAAGACGACGCTTCCCTCGCCGCAGCCAGCCGCTGACTAGCCGCCGCCGGCGCCGTCCCTGCCCATCTGCTGCTGAAGAGGCTGTTGGTAGTGCCACTGCTGATGTTGATGATACATCTGCTGTTGATGCTGCTGATTCTGAAGCTGCTGGTGATGATGATGACGCTGCTGCTGCTGGTGGTGATGGTGCGGGCTTATTCCACCGCCCGTGTTTAGGATCGGTCCCGAACCAGATCGAGCCTGGAGGCCACCGCCCCCGCCGCCCAGGCTCTCCTGCGAGTTGCTGGAGGCGCGCGAGCACGCTAGCACCACGGCCGTGGGCTGCGAGTTCCCGGAGCCGCCAGAACGGCCGCCGAGGCTCTCCTGGCTCGCCGAGACGTCCCCGCCGTGGCGGATGGCGCGCGCCACCAGCCCGGCGCTGTCCCGCGTCACGCCGGGGCTCAGCGTCGCCAGGCACGCGACGCCGCTCATGGCGGCCTGCAGCTCGGGGCTCAGCTCGCTGTCCTGGAACGTCGACAGTTTCGGTGAGCGGCACGAAGCCGGGGAGCCGGGCTGCGGGTGATGCGGCGGTTGGGGCAGCAGCGGCTGCGCCGGCGAAGGAGAGCCAGGGTCTCCCCCCGGGCCGTGCGACACGATCGCCATGGTGGTGGTCGATGCCGGGGACGCCGGACTCGGGCGGCGCTTGAGGGTGCCGCTGGCGGCGGCCGCGCCCTCCAGACGGGCTTGGTGCTGCTCCTCAAAGCGCTGCAGCTCGCTCAGCCGCCGCACGGCCAGCATCAGCTTCTTCTGGTGACCTGCGGGGTGGAGAGACGTAAGAGAGCGGTCGTCCAGGGGCACCGGTTTACTGTCCCCCGTGGTAACGATCGTGCAAACGGGGTTTGTGTCTTCCTTTAGGGGAGCCGGGAACATGCTCACAATGCACGTGTCGAACGGCGCGTGTGAGAATAATTTTACATTTTATGCATTTTTTTTCGAATGGTATGCAAATTGTATGCCTTGGGCAAAGGAGCAGAGAAATCCGAACAAATAAAAAAAAACACAAACGCAATAGTAAACACAAGACCAGAAAATATATTCTGGAATCAAATCGCAATTCGAGATTGTAATAGATTATGAATGGCGTTTTGTCTACACATTAAATTGTAATCATAATTCAGGCCCTTTGTTAAGCCACTGCTGAGTTGGAGGTGTTTTTACCATACTTCACCACGCTCGTCATTGCGAGTTGCTGAAGAGGGGAGCTCAGTACCGCCACTCATGTTAGCCTTGACTAGGAATCAAACCCAGGCCTATGGGCTCATAGCCCAGTTCACCAACCAACGTCACCACTTTACCATCTTCCGATTATATGCCATTACTCCAGAAATCAAGGCACTTAATGAAGAAACACCCACTCTTGTTATACATTTCCAGTGACCTGTTAACCTGATGCTGGACATACATCTTGTGATATTCCTCTCCAACTACAACATCGGTGGTGCTTCTGAGGCTGTGATACATTTGGCGCGTTTGATTCACGTGTCAATTTTATTAATCGGCTGTACCAGGCGGGGAGGGTTCAGTGACACGCATTTTTACAGCGACCTAACCCGAAAGCCTCCACTCACCCACTCTTCTTGTTCCACTCCCAACACTGAGAAACGTCACTTGGGAATGACCGCGACGACACTTTACTTGCCAGGATTGCATTCAGCAGGCCTCTCTCTCTCCTCACCACGAGGTGGCACTCTTTCACGGTGCACCTCAAAGTGTTCCACGACAAGCCAGGTTGGTTCCACGACCCTTTAAAAAATGTTGCTTTCGAGGCTTGGATGAGTAGCATTATAACGCAGGGGGGAATATTTTAAATGTGTAAAAAAATGTTTTTTTACAGTTCTCCTGCTGATCCGCATGGATGGTAAGGTTGAGACTGGAGTGAATTTCACGCACAAGAAGTCGATGTCATCCTGCGTGCTAAGTGGAAGGGTTGTATTTGGCTTGCCAGTAGTCCTGGTTTTCCCAGTATTGTCCCCATTGTGAAATCGTAGCTGTCCTGGGAAATCTGTAATTCTTTCCGGGGACGTAAACAAATCCTGGTTATTGTCAGTTGGGTAATAATAATACCAGCACTTAAGACACGGTGCATTTACAAGCAGTTCTCCCCTAGTATTCCGGTACTGTGAGATATTGATATATTGTTGTTCTTCTTCCCACACATCCTGCTTTCCTTTACCTCAATTGTGGCAACCCTGGGTTGCATTAAACACCTTCCGTAGTTTTCCTTTCCGCCTACTGGGAAAATCAGGAACAGGTGGCAATCCAAATGAAACTCAGCCACTTCATTTAAATCCCAGGGTTTCCATGCAGGATTAAATCTCAAGTTCTCACGTGTGAAAAATCCTACAAACTCAACCGGATCATCCACCATGCAACGAAGGAATGATTGACGAATGAATGAATGAATGAAAACTATAACAATTTCAGAAAGCGACCTGGCCACTAATGATATCTCAACAAAGAGGACCCTGAGAAAGATCTACGCGACTATGGGGAGAGAGATCACGCAAACTCCAAATATACAGCAGGCGGCAGGGTCGGGATCGAACCCACGACCTCCTGTATACCAGGCAAGGTAGTTAACATCCTGCGCCACCGTGGCGCCCAGAACGAATGTGTGAGTGTACGCTGCAGGACCAGGGAGGCGTACCCAGCTTGGTGATGCCGATCTCGTGCAGGTCCTCCCAGGTGATCTCGGACACAAACTCAAGCTTCTCGTAGCCGTTCTCCACCAGCGTGGCGTGGTACTGGGCCAGGCCGATGAGCGCGAGCCATTCCCCCAGTCCCGCCTTGAGTACACCGCAACACACGGCACGGAAGTCGGGGTCAAACACATGAAGGTGCAGTCTCTACAATCGCTAATCCTGGCACAACAGCGACTACTGGCGACGGGAGCTCTTGGGCATCCTGCATAGAAGACATTTGAGCCGACTCTGCCATGCTGGCCAGATCGCCTTCTGGATAAGAGGTACTCACGGTTTTCCCGAACGCACGCTACCTGCCGATCGACTCACTGTGGTGAACCCACTCACACTGCTAGGTGGGCAGAGGCGGCGTGGGGTGGGGGGGGGGGCATTTAAGAAACTCGCACCAACGTTTCAACTGCCGCGCCTTGAGATCGAACCGGAGACCTCTTAAGTGATTGCGAGGACTGTGCGCTGCTAACCATCGCACCAGCGTCTCCGTTGACGTAATAAATCCCTAATGGCGGCGAAGAGTCCTGCTGTGCGTTGTAATGGGGAATGCCCGCTGCTTTAGCAAGCGGTGAGACGAGATGTCAAAAGTAGTAATGAAATACTTTCAGCGTGGATTGCCGCCGCGCGAGCGGTGGCCCACTGGCATCTCCCGAGCGGCATGCGGCTCTTTAATCCACCGTACGCGGCTCTAGCGAAGGACAGTAGCAAAGAATAATTAATATCTACCGTGCTGTGTGGAAAAAATGTTAATACATGCACTCACTGTATATATACACTTGGCTCTGTGCAGAACTCACAGGTACTTTTTGTCTCTTGGTCTGTTAGAGGTTGGCCACCCCTGTACTAAGCTATCTACGGCTACGTTCTCCACACTCGACTGATGCGGGTGGGCGTTTCTCACCTAAGGCCACGTTCTCCACACTCGACTGATGCGGGTGGGCGTTTCTCACCGATGGCCAGGCTTTCCACACTCAAATGATGCGCGTTGGAGTTTTTCATTTAGGGCCTAGTTCTCCACACTCAACTGAAGCGGGTGGGCCGTTTCCCATCCCGCGCGATCGGTGCACTGACCGGTCTGTAGTCCGGCAGCCAGTCCTGCACGTTCAGCTTGCTGATCTCCGACGTGATTTTCTTGCGATGTCCAGGTTTGGTCACACCAATCGCAGTCAGGTCCTACGGACGAGCGAGAAAACAAACCACGAGAGATCTTGAGAAAGTGAACGTGGAACTGAGGACAATGGGATCCCCTGGGAGGCGATGTCATGTTGCTACTTCTAAAGCGACCCCGAGAGGCATTTTATTTGTTCCCAGCAATGGATGCTGCACAACCGTATCGCCCGTAAACAATCGCATATGCTGTCCGCTACTCGTGACGCGATTGTCTAGGCTTATCGCCTCAACGTGACGTTTTAAAGGTGACGCTCTTCATCAACAACAGCCATACCAAGAAGGAGAAGAACAAGAACAATCTGATATTTCGATAAGTGTCGTTGTCAGTCGCAATATCCCAAATTAAGTACACATTACGTGTACAGTGTTTCCTCTTTATTCACTAACTTGTTATCCGTGATTTTGGCTATCTGCGAGTCGTATCTGGAACTCGACGACTGCACCGAGAGAGAGAGAGATGAGATAAAGTGATGGGAGAGAATTGATGTGATAATAGTCACGTATTTAATAGCTTATTTACGTATTTATTTCAGGTAATTTTCGTAGGCCAATATCGTTATCCGCGGAATTTGCAATTCACGAGCATCTCCGGGAATGCATCCCTCGCGAGTAACGAGGGAATGCTGTAAATGTTTGTGTGAAGTCAGCAGCCGCTGGGCCGACACCACGAAGTCACCGTGATTGAGAACCTGCCGAGCTAAGGATCTCGTGTCTGCGAGCTCAGCGCTCTGATATGGACACTAAGCACCCCTGAGGAGTGAACTGGCCGATCCCCGCCTTGTGTTCGCTGACTTTTCCCGGGCTCACCGCCATCACCAGCATCTGAATGTGGACTCACGTGCTCGATTATGCATAAAAAACACTCACAGCCGAGATAGGGAGTGAAATGGACAATTCTCTTCTGCAGCGAAAGAGAAAAGGAGGGAGGGCCAACGTGGCTTCGGTCTGGGGCTCAATCTATCCAGAGTCACAGATCGATTCGCCTGACAGATGTTTCCAACGATAGAAAACGGCCTGTCGACGTATGTCATTAGCACATCAGCAACAGAGCGGAAAATGCAGACTCGCGCTGGGGTGGAACGTACTCGGTCATGGCCAGCGCTGAGGGTGGCACTCACGAAGCGATTACACCGTTTTTATTTCCAGGGTAAATGCCATCATGACGGAGGAGCGGAACAGTGAAGAGCATACTGTGGTGTTCCGAACCGCGTGACACGCGCTTGGTTTCTGACCGCCGCTAATGCCAGCGGCGAGTGTTCTGGGTTCCCTTCATCATCCCACACTGACCGGCGAGGAGGCCTTCACCCAACAGTGGACTGACAAAGGGCTGCACGTTATTATAATTGTACTGGCAGGAACCTCTGGTTACACCAGCCCACAGTGGATTATTGTGTCCATCTGTCCGTCGTGCAGGGAGGGGCTGGGTGGGGAGGGAGGGGAGGGTGGGGAGGGGCTGGGTGGGGAGGGGCTGGGTGGGGAGGGTGGGGCTGGGTGGGGGGTGGGAGGGGTGAGGCTGGGTGGGGAGGGGCTGGTCACCCCGTGGTGCCCTTATAAAACTCAACGTTTAACCTACTCACGCCGGCTTGTGCCCGCCCTCACAGTCGGGCATATTTGCGGAATACACCACGCCACCGTTGACCCTGGCCATTGACCGAGCAACCCAACGTTCCTACCAGCTCCCTCCGCAGGAATGTGTTCATATAATGCCAACCACATGTGGGGGGCCATGCCCTTAAGACAACCTGGTAATCTCTGGAGTCACACCCTCATCCCCAGGGTCACGCCCTCACCTCAGAGTTCAAGTCCTCACCTCTGGTGTCATGCGGCTGATGGTGGGGAGGTCGTAGCCGGCGTTGATGAAGTTGTCAACGTACTGCTCCAGCTGAAACTCACGCAGCCACAGGTAGATGGCCTCCGCTTCCTGCGGAAACACGCGGCCCGAGTCGTACTGCCGCCTCCGGGAAGTTGGACAGACAACGATGGTCTGTTGCTGGGGCTTGGTCTTTTACTTTGGCCTCGCAATTACGATGATATCACAAGCAGCAGAGCATGACAACTGATGAGATCGAGACAATAAAGAACAATGATATAAATTACGGTATGGTGGTGGACTGGCGGCGCTGTGGTTAGCGCACGACATGATGAACCTGGATACCTGGATGCAGTACCTGAGTTCGATGCCCAGCCGTGGCGAACATCAGAAGTGAGTGATATCTGAAACTAGTCCTGATCACTTCCTCCAAACCACACTAGTGAAGTATGCTCCACCGACACCTGTAGCTGACACAGCATGTGGAGATCTTCGTCCGGCAGAGCTTTGCAAAGGGTTTAAAAGCAGGCGCCTGCCTAGATTATAGTCTGGCTTTCAGATGTGCTGACTCAGTAACTACAACATGAGCCTTAGCCTCATGAGCCACTTCTATATTAGTAACCATTTAATTAACCCGGCGGTTGATGGGGTGGGGTGGGGGGGAAGCTTTGTAGCGAGCATCCCCTGGACCAGAAATCCCCAAGGGCATAATTTGTTGCGGCTGGCAATTGGGAAATATAAAATCCATACGTAAATATATGTGTTTGAAAGGACATTGACAATATGGCATCTGTGACAAGAGTCAAAGAGTGTGTTATTTACGTTCGCTGGAAAGTGGTAACGTGTCTTGGATTCATGAATCTGGGGTCAGGGCTGATGGAAAGGATGATGGGGGGAGGCGGGTGTGGGGGGCGCCGGGAAGCAAGAGGCTTAACAAACTGCATTTGTCACAGCCAAATCAAAAACAGTCTGGGCGTCGCACGAGAGATGTATATCAACTTTGGCAATCCTCCACGGGTCCCCTCGGATTTAAAAACACAACTTCATCCTGCGACCGCTTCGGAGTTGTTCGTGGCGAGACAATCTCGTCTGATGTCAGGCGAACCCCAGAATAGGTGCTTGATGGGGGGGAGGGCCTGGGAGGGAATTGTTAAATGTCAGCCGTGCAACCTGTCTTGAACGTAACGCCTTAAGACCGAAACAGCAGGATTTTTCCACAACTCTGACTGTGGCCTGATGATGCTGGTTGTAATTAACAGCGAAACGCCGAACTCAGATTGTAAATGTTGTGGATTTACTCTCCAACACACCGGTGTGCTGTACTCGAAACGAATTGGCACGTTCTGTTAACATCACAAACCTTACTAATTAGCTATGTCAGGTGGAGGCGGGTTGAACGAGACATTTATATTTTACGCAATCTCACCCAAAACCTCTATTATGGATAATATTGGTCGCGAAAGCCGATTGTGTGTTTAACTGCGTTTATTGAACGCTCCCACGGGGTGGCGGGGGGGAGTGGCGTTGATGCGGAGCGACAGACACACGTCGCTGGACGACGAATTGCAGCTGCACGCGAGCGGGGAAGGCAGCAATTGATGTTGTCGGTGGGGTGAGAGGGGATGGGAAGGAATTCCATCCAGCAGAATTGATGAGGATGACGGAGATAAATAATAAATAACCGGCCGCTCCCAGTGGGCGAGTATTTATTTTATCCGGCTTGGTCGTGTTGTGACGGATTCATAATTATTCACAATGTGAAGGTCATGGGTTCAAGTCCCAATTAAAATATCTCAAGCGAAAACCACTGTGGAAAGCCAACAGTGATTTTACTCTGACAGCTGGACTGGTCCTTGCTAAGGGAATGCAGAAATTCTGGATTTAGGACTGCAAATCGAGTTGCACAACACCCCGATCGCACGTATGAGCCTTCAAACCCCTTTTTTGACAATGGCTACTGTCGGCTTGTTTGTGTTAAATGATGGGCAATCTAAAGCTCATTACCCGATGGAATCCTGTTATTTGGTAAAAAAACAGGAGGACTTTTGTAATATGACGGCACGCAAAATGAGTGCGCGCCGAAATTACACTCGCTTTGGTGAAACGATGTTTTTAAGCGGTCAAACGTTACGGGAAAAAAAACACAGAGTACCTTGCGGGCGGTGAAAGATGGAAATGCGCACATAAATACAATTCACCAATGTTCACTCAACAACACAAAACAAAAGACAAAGATCCACGCCCGGCCGCCTTTGTCTCCCTAGCAGCGATGCTTACACACCGCACCAGGTACTCAATTGAGGCTGAGTCGACCTAGGGGAGGCCCAGAACCGGTTTCAAATATTCGCGATCGTTATTGGTCGTGAGCGTGAATCAAACTCAGTTCGCCGGGTTCGTAGCGCAGTGCGCTATACGCGACACTACCACTCGGCACACAGCACGCTGGCGCGCACACACGCCGAACTCCGTGATCTCACCGCAATGTCAACAACCACACTGGGTTCTCTGATACCGTGGCACGGCAGACATGGCAATGTGCTCATAATAATAATTAAAAAAGAGACTGCTTCCTGTCAAAAAGACAGACTGTGCATTCACACGCCGCAGAACAAGCACGCAACACCCTTGCACCTCATCGCCGTCGCTCACCTTGTCATCCGCGAATCTCTCGTGACGCTTAATCGACTTCTGCGCGGGCCTCTCGGCTCCGAGCGTGTGCTGACCATGGCCCGATCCTAGGGACCCGCATTTGAAACAAATGTAAAACAATCGTGCCAGGCAGGGAGCCAGGCCAGACTTGGCCCAACCTTGTTCTGGCTCAGACAAACTCAATTCCAGTCCAACTTAAAACTCGGCTCAAACCAGGTGAGCTCAAATCCCACGAGGCGAGTCGCGATTAGCCCCAGCACAGTCTCGTTTTACCAAGCTCATGCCAGCCCAACTGAGCTCAACGTAGCCCAGCTTATCTAAATCGTGCCCAGCTTGTCCCAATACACCCCAGCCTATCTCAATTTAGCCCAGCCCAGTTCAATTATGCCGAGGCTCGCTCAATCTAGCAAAACAGCTCAACTTATCCCCACACATCTCAACCTAGCCCAGCTTATTTACTTTTGTATCTATCTCAGCTTACATGAAATCAGCCCATCCTAGCTCAATGCAGCTCAACCTTGCTCGAGCTAACCTCAAAACAGCTCAAACCATTGACCCCCCCCCCCCCTATCCTTGCTCAAGAACAACCCAGCTTTAGAGCCCTGGTGAGGCCGGCCCAGCCCAGCCCAGTGCAGTCCAACTCAGCCCAGCTCAGCCTGCCATACGTCCATCGCAGCCCAATGCGGCCCCCCGGCCCACCCCAGCCCAGCCCCTGGCTGCACGAAGCCAAGAGCCGTCACCAGCAGTGCGGCACTGCAGCCCAGGCACAGCCAAGTGGCGGGTTGTTTTGGCCACGTGCCTGAATGCGCGTGCCCGTTAGGGGCCCCTCACTGAAAGCATTTTCCCAGGATTACCTCTTGCTCAGTGTACTGCCTGGGCATTTTCGCTGGCTCATAACGCGACGAGATTTGAAAATGATAGCCCGAGTGGTGGAGCTGCTCTAAAACAGGTTTTTCCGCTTTTGTGCTGCAGATGGAGAGGTAGGTGGTCAAGGAGTTCGATTGTCCCGTCATGGTCGATCGGTGATTGTTTTTGTTTTGTTACCTGACTAATAAAGTTGCGGGGCCTTAGAGAAGACGCGGAGATGTCTGGACAGGTGGGCTTCGGTGGAACGTTTGATTCACAATCAGATGGTAGCGAGTTGAAGTCCCGGTCAAGGGTCGATTTATCTAATCGCTTCTATGTTTCATATCAGCACCGCAGAGGTTGAGCTCTGTGTTGTGCTATGGAGAGCCCGTGTGCAGGTACATATTGTAACCCATGCCGCACAAGTTGTGGGGGTTGCTGGACAGTACTTCACGGCAGGAAGCACAGACGTTGGCGTAGAGTACAGCAGTGGATCTTGCTGCACTGCCCTGTGCTGACAATGCAGCCCGACAGTAGCCAACAAAACCTGTTATTATGCACGCTGGTCGCCCATTGAAGCCAATCTTGGCTCAACCCTTTCCAGTTTGCTGTCTTTCCCCGCACCTCTGATTAGCGTGGTTGGCTACGTATGGTGCGAGCAAGTTCACCATACCGTACTTACATACACACCAAGGCCGTCGGAGATGGAGCATACTTTAATTTTTAAAAAAATTTTTAGCGAGTGAATCAATTCCACCGTTCTGATTATTTTTTTTTTTTTACCACCGACCGGGAGAGGAGAGAAGCCGGACTTACCCGAGGCGTGCTCCGGGAGTTTCACCTCGGACTCGGGCACCGGCTGCAGTGACTGCACCACCTGGACGGGCTACGTGCAAGCACAGAGACACGGCGGCGAGCGTCGCCCCTTGAGCCTCGGAGCAGACTGCCAGCACAAAGCGCAAAGCTCTTCTCGAGCAAGTCACCGAAGCGAGCGCGGGTGCACGCTTTTGCCGCCGATAATGCGAATGGCCGGGAATCAAACACTGGTCAACCGGTCCAGAGCGCCAGTACCCTGACCACCTTTACCCGACATCAGGCCCAGGCTCCAGTTCCACACGGATGGGGTGGTGGGGGGGGGGGGGGGGGCTAGTCGAGGTGTTGTGTGGGGGGCCACGACAAACTAAACTATAAACTAACTATTTTTTCTTTTAGCAAGTAATGCACGTTAAGCTGTATAGCTCTTTTCAGAAGCGACCTGGCCACAAATGATAGTGCAACAAGGTGGCTTATCACGTGGAAATTTATAGCAGCCAAATACTCTAAACGCGTGTTTTTAAATAAAAAAAAAACAGTAATACGCCTCACCCCATCACCCCCCAACCACCCCACACAAACATGAACACACAAAGATCCCGTGTATAGCATTCACAAACTGTTGGGGCAAGTGCTGTTAGCGAGCACCTATTACGGCTGGAACGGCACTCAAGGGGGTGGGTGTTCAGCACCACGCCCAACCACCTTTGTCTCCCCATTGGTGATGTTTACACACTGCACCAGGTACTCATTTGAGGCTGAGCAGAACTACGGCAGGCCCAGGACCAGTCCAGATAACTTTCACTGGCGTTGGCCATGAGCGGGAATTGAACTCGGGTCGTCGAGTTCCCAGTGCAGCGCGCTAACCACGATGCTACCACTCCCCACACACATGCATGAAAACACACACATACATACAGACATGTCAATGTACTCAACACGGGTGCACATTCATCGCTCAACACGCATAATCAAAGGGCACATACAGAAGCATACAAAGCGTGCACACAAACGCATTTCAGTTTTACAATTTCCGTCTGCACAAAATGTTTTGAAATCGCGTACAACAAAAATACACACGTTATAGCTGGTGGGAATTGAGCGTGGCACACCTAGCTAAGGGAAACACCTATTCCATTAAAGCACAGCCTTGAGTTTTTGAGATAGTAGTCTTAATGAATAAAAATGTTTGTAGCCAAGACTGGATTTCATTCTCTTGGAATAACTTAACACACTGCTTGCAGTATTTGGAATCCTGGACGTTGGTTGCCCATTCATAGTGCGCTGCCAGACCCCGGCCGCTGTTCTTGCAACCGGCGCCAGTGTCCACGGTCCCACCTTTTGCCCAGATTGTGAAATGCTTGTAAATGATTTCACTGGGAAAGACCACACAGCAGCAAATGCCTCCTGTTGTGAAACTATAGCAGACCACTCTCCGTCGTGTGGCTGTGGTCACCCAGAACAGACCGTGGGATACATAACGACTCAACGCCAAATTTACAAACACGAAGGAGGTATCACCACAGTGATTCACCACTCAGTCGCTACTCCTGACACAATCATCTGGCACAACCAGCTCAATCTAAAAAGATCGTTGTTGCTCTAAATCAACATCAATCTCATGAAGAAAAGGGAGACTGCGCACGACTTATCCGAGATATACAGCGCGGGAGGAATGGTGCGAATACCATATGTGCTCATGATTCGATTTGATTCGTTGGCACTCACACTCTGGGTGCTATTTCTGGCTCGTGCCTATAGTGAACACGTGCAGCTATACTGGACATTACAGCACGATAACACGAATGCTGCACCACGCAATGTGGTTCACTTGCAAACAATTTGGAAACATTTTTACGAATTCAGAGTCATATTGTGCAACGGAGTTTCGATCATCTGTAAGCCATGTCAACAGGATTTTGGTGAAATTGCACAATGCAGGGGGCAAGACTGCTGCTCGAGCACAATTTATTTATCGCCAGATTTTTGCCACGAGCTGGCAGCTGTACCCCACGAACAAAGATGAATGCATCCCTTGCAAAACTGTACGTTTCAAGAACAGCGAGGTGTTAGGTATTATTATTATTTTAATTTTTTCCTCTCGGGCATAAAGAGAAATGAAATTGTATCGAAGAACGCATCCACAATATTGTGACAACTTGCACGAGTTGTGGCAACGTTGACAAAACGGCAAGTCTGAAAGCAGGAGGCGAGCATTGAGCGATGATGATAATGAGTGAAGCCTTAGGCCACTTGGTGCTTCAACTCCGGCCAATTTCACTCGTGTAGTGAGATTCATTTTGGATGACCATGTATAGGGGTTACACACATATCAGACGTTCAATTATTAAACCATTACAAGTTGAATTCTCTGAAAAGTGTGCCACCGCTGGGTGTCAAATATGAACACGGAAGGCCATAAAGCAGCAGCGGCCAATACGTGGATCATGATCCGAGGGTGGATCACGATCGATTTCGTTGTGGATACCAGGAACAAATAAAAACAAACACCTCCAACATAAGCATAACAGCAACTTTCGTTGGCTGCAGCTGATGGCAAAATAAAAAAAATCCCCGACTGAGGAATTCGTACGCCGAGAACATAATCACGTCTACCAATAGATGGCAGAAGCACTCTACGTCTACAGTATATATTACAGGGTCAAAATCCGCCCGGGCGACATTGTTGGTTACATCTTTCCGCTGTTGGAAATCGCGCAGCCCGTCGAGATCCGCCAGAAAGGATCACGGTGCTTCGTGCCCTGGCCGCTGGTGCCGTGAAGCAAACAGAGCCTCGCGTTCGTCAGGCCACATTGGCCACAATCCCACGTTGAAGGCGAAGCCTTGTCCGCGTCGGCACGGCCGTTCCACGCGTTTCTAACGCAGGACGCTCGCCTCGCTCGCTAGCGCTAGCGCGCACGTGTGCCCGGGAGTGTGCCGCTGCACCTTGGCCGTCTCCCCGTTGCTCGCGTGGTGCTGCCCGTTGCCGCTTCCGGCGCTCTGCCCACTGCCCGAGCTGCGGCTGCTGCCCACGCTGCCCGTGCTGCCGATGCTGCTGCGGTCTCCTCCTAGTGGCGCCAGTCAGAGGTGGTGGTGGGGGGGTGGAGAACAAGCGGTGCGGTTTTGTCAGCGCAGGGAAAAAACGGCGCCGCGGATGGGGGGGGGTCACGCTCCACGCATTGCAGTGGGCAGAGCGAAGGGGCTCGCAGTCAGAAGGTTGCGAGTCCTTGGTGGTTTGCTCAGCCCATCATCCCTCTGGGGTCGATAACGTGAGTACTACCACATTGTGGGGAAGTCAACGGTGGTTGTTGCGTGGAAATACTCGTCCCTGCCATAGGAATGTGGAATTAGTATCACTGGCGGAGGGCCGTAAACGGAAGATGGGCACTCACGTGCTATTGTGTGCAGGAACTCACTTTGAGTTTGCAAAGACTCGGACTGGATTGCCTTACAGACTGCGATGGCAAGTGCTTTAAAATAAATTATATAACGTGCAGTTCTTTGCTAATCCACTGCTGGATGAAGGCCTTCCCCCAACGCAGTGCCAGTCGTTTGACCATACTTCACCACACTGGACAGTACGGGTTGCTGGAGGAAGGGGCTGAGGCATGATGGTTCCTTTCACTCACCACTGACGTTAGCCATGGCCAGGAATCAGACTCACGTCTCGGAGTTCATAAAACAATTG
This sequence comes from Lethenteron reissneri, assembly GCF_015708825.2. Taxonomy (NCBI): domain Eukaryota; kingdom Metazoa; phylum Chordata; class Hyperoartia; order Petromyzontiformes; family Petromyzontidae; genus Lethenteron; species Lethenteron reissneri. The sequence continues at coordinate 4,051,775 of NC_083781.1, forward strand.
TATCCAATTATATTTCATGTCCATCCAATAATATGTTGAAATCCAGTGCGGAATAAAAGGCATGGAATCACAAGGAATCGCCGACTGCATGACGAAAAAGTATCTCGACGATGGACTCGTAGACACAATGCAAACATCTCTCGATGACTGCTCAGAATACAACACACAAAGAGAAAGATCCCCCCTATAGCCCTAACAGACTGTTGGGGCAAGTGCTGTTAGCGAACACTTATAAAGGCCAGCATGGTACACGAGAGGGTCGAAAGCCAACACCACGCCTGGCCACCTTTGTTTCCCCAGTGGCGATGTTTACACACCATGCCTGCTACTCATTTGAGGCTGAGTCGACCTAGGGGAGGCCCAAGACCGGTTCAGATAATCGCCACTGATGTTGGCCAGGAGCAGGAATCGAACTCGAGACGCCGAGTTCATAGTGCAGCGCGTTAACCACGACACGTCCGCTCCCCAATCCAACACACACTTGCCCTCGAAACCCCACAGTGAGGGAGGCACCGTGTGGATTTTAACGACTCGTTCAACTGCATCATGCGTGTTTTTTACTGTCCTGTTTCACTCCAGCACAATTGATAACAAATGGTCAAATTCACTAAAGGCTTCATTTGTATCCTCTCTGAATGTGACTAACGAGCCAATTGAATAAAACAAAAGGGAGAAAAATATATAATTGCTTCCAAAAGTTACGTTTATTTGTGTTACTATTCATGGGAAAAAACTTGTTTTTGAACAGAGCTTTTAACAATCCTAAGCCTGCTGGCGATAGGCCCGTGCACATTTCCCTGATAATGATGGTTTGAATTTCTTCTCAGCTGCCGGCCATATGCTACCATCACTCTTCCCGTCTGCGTTGGCAATATTATTTTTGTTAATCATACAGCAGAAAGGAAGAAAATAAAAACCCCATTCGACTCGTTTTTTTTTAAACGCCCAGGATTTACAGGACGTTATTATTGCGCCCATACCAGACCGTGCAAGGCCAGCGTAAAGCTATGCCAAACATTTTGTGGTAAGCAATAAAAGGAAAAGAAAATATGCCATCTGATTCTGAATCTAATTGTTAATGTCCTTGTCAGATGTTCGTCGCATGTTTAATGATAAAAGTGAAAAACAAGCCGTCTAAAGCAAGCTATTTTTTATGAACCCATATATATTTTATTACTTTCAAGAAAATTGATTTACAATTTAGATGTATTGACAAAACAATACTCAGGCCTCATACTAATACGAGCCACAATGCATTATCGAAGCCACAGGCAGGAGTTAAGAGCACATGACTACTCAATCAATGTTCATTGTTCAGTTCGGTTGGGTCCTATTGAGAATCATTATCTCTTGCACGGAAACCTGAAGCACATTTATTTATTTAAAATTTAATTCAGATATGTTTTGGACTGTAAACAGCACGTAATACCTAACTCCTGTAAACCAGGTTCAGGTATCTTCAGTGTTCAATTTCCAGGATATCTAAAAAACGTTGGCAATTGTCATCCGCACCTCTGATTATCATGGTTGGCTACGTACGGTGCGAAATAAATTAAATATACACAAGTACATAATGTATGCGGCTTGAGCAAGCAGAGCTCATTGCAAGCACGCTTACCGCTACGCTTGCACGATTAATTGTATTTTTGTGTCGCCAGTGCCATGCAATGAGAAGACCCCATTCTGAACTCTCATAAAGTAGTGCATTGTTAGAAAACAGTGCGTGGAAGTGGATACAACAGAGCTACCTCTAAGATCCCTTCAGTGACCTTTGAAACCAGCACTCGGGGGCAACACTTTCCTGCCAACCCTCTGCTCGTTTTATGTATTTTATGCACGGCAGTCAAACCAAATTTGTTTTTAATTTCAGAGCCGGACTTTATACCATTTAAGTGCAAAACCAAATGTATTACTCTCGTGTTTATTTTTGTACAGTCCATTTGGTGGCCGGGCTGAGACCATCAACCCACTTAAAACGAGAGATATCCGTCTAGTCACAGGCGGCTTGTCAGGATTCAAACCCTCAGTGGTGCCAGCTCAGCGCTCTGACTTCTGAACCACCACGGGGATGCATTTGAAAAGTAAGTGGCAGATAAACCCAGAGACGCCTGCTGCTGCTGCTACAATCGCCACGGTAGGCGAGTGCGGATGGACGCTGTCGCAAAGCGCGTGGATGCCGAGTGGCTCTTACCCGTGGGTGTCTTGGCGGCCCACACGTCTTCCGTGGAGCTGCTGCCGCCACCCGTCTGGCCCGGCGTCTCCCCTGCACGCGAGATGTGGGGAAGTGGGGGGGGGGGGGGCAAGACAAAATGTCCCCTTAGGGTTGTTGTTCAATATTCTTAGGTTTTTTCGGTGAAGTCACGTAGGTAAAAAATTTAAATTAATAAAAGTAAAATAAAAATACAATAAAATCGAATCTCTCTCACTTGATACAGCTATCGTGCTGTGACGGTTCCACCTGAAGACGGAAGCTTGTGTTGCCTCCGAAAGGTCGTGATTTTTATTTTATTTTTATTTTACTTTTATTAATTTTAATTTTTTACCTACGTGACTTTACCGAAAAAAACTAAGAATATGAATCCTTGCAGTCATGAAAGCTTCAAATCTAGTTGTTGTTCAATAGCCACGTTATTCCAATGTGTGCTATGGGCACCGTGTTGTGATAGGAAGCGTTCATTCAGAGCTCTTGTGGAGCAGTGGCAATGGCAAGTGTCAGTGGACGGGCCCCGTGGATTATTCTTACAGAACTACTTCCAAATTCCCTTCAAAGTGAGCTTTGTTCTCGAGTCAAATCAATATAGCAAAATATATGAGGAGGCACACATTGTCTCCTCCGCATATCTGTCTTTACACTAAAAATATGAGTTAGCTTACCTTGAACCAATGCTGCCAGAAGGTTTTGTAGCTTGTGCAATATTATGTTTTATATCATTCATTTGGAGAGGCATTGTCTGCTTATTTACTTTTCCTATTATCTATACAGTTGGAGCACATTCCACTGTGGACTGATACAGAGAGAGCAATGTTTTTGTATGACCGTAAAACATACACCTTTCAATTGCATCTTTCTTATAATAAAAATAAATCGTTGCAGTCATTGGTGACGGGACTGAGCCCATCAATTTTTACTACACTCGAGAACCCAATTTTACTACACAGCAATGCTGACCTCCGAGTAAACTAACCACCTCAATATGATTTTGTTTATTTGGCGTGTGCTGTGTCAAATATTCAATTTTAACTTGTGATCGCTGAAATTCGCACTTGGTAGCTTTTACGGTAGAATGGATATGAATATGCGCGTAAAGTTTGGCAATATCTTTTTGGTCAAACGCAAAGAGACCTACAATGTATTCCCAGGGTGGCCCCAGCTTTCTCAAGGAATATGCCAGTAATAATGTCATTATTACTTGCATATTAACTCGGCCATCCGTTGGCACAGCTGACATTGGCAGGGAAACCAATTTATGAAAATATGATGAGCCTACCAATACACTTTGGAATGAATATACTTCATCGAGGCATGTGGAATTTCGTCAACTAGGTGCATCAAAAGTCTTAAAAAATCGTCGGGTGCAGACAAACTACGACGCATGAAAGAAAGAAACAAACAAAAGCGACTGCAAAGTCTGGGGTGAAAATAAATATGAGCAAGACAGCAGTCATGGTCAACACATTCACTGCACAAGAACACATTCCTGCGGAAGGAGCTGGTAGGAACGTTGGGTTGCTCGGTCAATGGCCTGCAGGGTCAACGGCAGCGTGGTGTATTCCGCAAATATGGCCGACTGTGAGGGCGGGCACCACGGGGTGACCAGCCCCACTCCACCCCACCCAGCCCCACCCCCTCCCACCCCCCCACCCAGCCCCACCCTTACCACCCAGCCCCTCCCCTCCCCACCCAGCCCCTCCCCACCCTCCCCACCCAGCCCCTCCCCACCCTCCCCACCCAGCCCCACCCCTCACATCTTTGGATGCACGACGGACGGATACAATAATCCCTTGTGGGCTGGTGGAACCAGGTAGTTCCTACCAGTATAATAATTGTTGGACGGACGCAACAGGAAAGCACAGCAGGGGGACACATACAAATGCACATACATATTTATACATATATATAAAACAAACCGTTTTAAAATCCCTTCAATCATCAAGCACATTCGTATATAATTATTCAGTATCAAATGTCGTTATTGAAAGGTTTACCATCGAACACTCTGTCACTTGCCTGCTTACCCGTTGCTTTGTAGCAAATGAAGGCATGCAAGCATGTGACATTGTTTTTTGTCTCATCTATCTTGTCTCATCTATCCACTGCTGGATGAAGACCTTCCCACGACCCCCCCCCCCCACCATCAGTCTATTCAGTGGGAGGCTGCTGAACTGTGGAGGAGTGATTTCACTCACCACGAATGCAAACCGCGGTCGCACATTGAGCACAGGCTTTGCCCTGTTCGTAGCAGAATGCGCTAACCGCGATGCCACGACATCTTTCACGACATGCATTTGGTGAAATCGGTCGCATAGCCTGTTTGCGAACAAAAATCCTCACTTTTCCATGGAAAGCAGGCCCATCGTAACCCCTACCAAAAATCCCAAGGAAACCCTCAACGTTATACCGTAAGGTCAAGTAACTGTGCGACTGGGACAGACGCGACACTTGCAGCCACGCGACTGATTGCACCCTGACCCTATTTGCCGACGGTTTCTTGCCACGTGGAATTTGTCCCATCTTCACAGACGGACCTCTTGCCTGCGTAGCTCCGCTGGTGCTTTGCTTGCAAATGATTCTCTCGTGAACTCCAACCCCCCAGTGGCCGGTGATGTCTTAGAAGCATTTTAAGCGGTCAATGAGAAGACGTCGAGAACCAATTATAATCATGCTTGGCAGTGCGATAGTTTGTGTTGGATCATCGGTGTGAATTTCCCAGTTAGCTCATGCTGTCATGGGGGCTGAGTGTTCACTCAACCCCCTGCTGATGGGTCAGCCCCCAATTCTAAATCCTTATAGTCAAGTCAAACAATGTTTTTGGTACGATATATGTCCTGTAGTTTGTGTCCTGTTTTCACCTAAAGAGTTTAAGAGATGAATGCACTTGGTTGTCGAAATACCACATGCCTACAGGAAAGACCAGTATATTATTAGGAAGCCACTGGAGATATGCACTTTTAAATCTCGATTGAAAACTAATTTCTTTAGAACTGCTTTTTGTGTTTAGTTTGATGTCCTTCCCCCACAGTTTTGTTAAGCGCGGTTGGCTACGTACAGGTACGAAAGAAGTTCAACATACATACAGTGGTGGTAGTTTCTTAAAAGTTAGCATCAATGGAAAATGTTCTGCTTTGGGATCCTTCATTTAACGCAGTGGGGTTCTCAACCTTTTGAATTTAGTTTCAACCGAGTGATCCACCTTGGCTGACCCAACATGGTTCTGAGAAATGAATGTATGAATAATGAACATCAAAATTTGAACCCAATTGTCCATTTTGTGATGTATCCTAACTCGCGCGTAACAGCAAGCGAATACAAAAAATTCAACGGACGCTCTCCACGCGTGACGCAATTTGTTCGCGCTCGCTGGCTACTCGTATTGTTTAGGATCAATGATTTCATAAAGGTCTTTTATATCGTTCTAGGTGACCATATGGGTTAAAATGTTACCATAGTTATTTTATATATCGGCAGATTCGTACATGAGTATTCACCAATGACTCTCATGCTTAAATCAATTGGACAGATTATAAATCACCCTCGCCGTACCGACCCCCTTCGATATTGCCACGTATCCATGGTTGATTCTAGGAACTTGAATTGTGAGAAAAGACAAGATGTTGGGAAATGAGTGACAAACGGTTACTCACCAGTGACTCACGGCCTACCCGTACCCGTACCCCGGCCGCACCAGGGTCGCAAACGGCTACCCGTACCCAGCCGGGTACGGGTAGGGTCCGGGTATCGGGTACCCGATTGCGACCTGTGGTTGGAGGGGGCTGCACTGAGCGCTAAAAATGCGTAGAAATTAACGAGGGGCCCCCGCAGCCTTTCCTCACATACCCGGGGGGGGGGGGGGGGGGGGGCGCCCGGGCTGAATGCGCACAGTAGTTCATCGCATTGTCGTCCGGTTGCTTGAGCGTTTCACATTGTTTTAAAGTTTGTTTCACGATGACCGTGTCGTGCCCCCCCCCGCCCCCCCCGCCCCCCCCCGCCCCGGGATTGGGGTTGACCCCACCACGCTATAATCAAGGTCACGCTGCCAGGGCTGGTTGCGAATGTGCAACGGACGTTGTATGGTGAATGTTCGAGTGCCCAAATGATTATTTTATTATTATTATCATCATCATCATCGGTGTCACAGCCCAAATAGCCACGACTTCATTAAAAGGCGTTAATGACGTTAGTCCTTACACAAATACCCCTTGGGAAAAGCAAAGATTGAATCTCAGCGGGTTCTCGTGTGATTTAATATAGGAAATTGAATTAAATATTAATGGGGGGGGGGGGGAGATGTACACAACAAAATTAATAACCCACCAATTATAGCAGCCTCCTGCTGAGGCCCACTAATTGGGATCAGACAAGGGCAGTCCGTTCCCATCAGCTGCAGCTGCAGTCACGTGGGACTCCTGTGGCTTGGAAGTAAGTAACCCCTGAGTACCAACTCTGGGTCCAGCACAAGGCAGGCTGTGCTGATGCCACACCAATGTGTGGCTTTTGGCGGTGTGCTTTGTACGGCCCTGCGATGTGTTTTCGGGTCGTGCCGCGTGCTGTTCGGGACGGCAGGTCTGACGCTTCGCTCCAACCTGCTGAAAGAATATCGATGGGGAATGTCACTTTTCCCGAAGCAGCTCCCAGCACGTGGTGCGAAACATCGGACATCGCCTGCTTCCGACTCGAACCACAGCGGAGAGCCGCTGTTGGTGCCGTATTTGCCCGAGGCATCTTATGTCAGTGATTTTTTCCCACTGCTGGATTTCTAAAAAAACCTTCAGACAATTCCACAGGCTCAGTACCTTCCACATAAATCAGTGTAAATTCCAAATTAGTGGGAATATGGCCGTGCACTTCTGATAATAAGGATTAATTGAAGACCTCGGTGACTGTGGGTGGAGTAAATTTTGCTCATTAACGACCGACTGCAACCACGAACAAATGAACTGTTCGCAATTACAACTGAAAAAGTAATTAACGTGCGCCATTTGTAACGCAAACAAAACAGCGATGGCCACGTGCAATTCGTTTACAGTTTGCGACTACGCTGCCACGTTAGTGGTTGACTGTTTATGGGGTTTCTCTAATTGAAACAAAACTGTTATTATAAAAGCACATTCCTTGCGGAGAGAGCTGGTAGGAACGTTGGGTTTGCTCGGTCAATGGCCAGGGTCAACGGCGGCGTGGTGTATTCTGCAAATATGGCCGACTGTGAGGGCGGGCACAAGCTGGCGTGAGTAGGTTAAACGTTGAGTTTTATAAGGGCACCACGGGGTGACCAGTCCCTCCCCACCCAGCCCCACCCCTCCCACCCCCCACCCAGCCCCACCATCCCCACCCAGCCCCTCCCCTCCCCACCCAGCCCCTCCCCACCCAGCCCCTCCCCACCCTCCCCTCTCCACCCAGCCCCACCCCTCCCATTTTTGGATGCACGACTGATGGACGGACACAATAATCCCCTGTGGGCTGGTGGAACCAGGTGGTTCCTACCAGTATAAGTTAACTGGCACACACACACCGGGTCAGACCACAGGAGTGCCTTCAGGCCTAACGGGCCAAACAAAATTGCTCTCACGATGTTCATGTTACGTGTTTTTTTTTTACGAAAGAAGGCGCAAGCATTTGGACGTCAACATTTCTGTATTATTATTCTAAGCTCCTCTGGAGATAGTTTGGCTTCGTTTGCTTGTGCATTATATTGAGAATGGTGGTTCTTCTCTCATCCAACTGTGGCCAACAATGTGTCCACACCTTACATATCGGGGTGACGAAGGTGACCCGAAAGATGAACACCCTTGAAGCACCACGAGCACAATTACGCAGGAGGTCACGAACCCTACCACATCCCATTATGAAGTGAAGCGCAGTATCGCAGTGTTCAATCGGCTGCAACATCATTCACGGCCCCCTCTTCACCCACCGCAGTACATTCAATTCTACCGCGTGGCTTTTCGCGGCTCGTGCTGCTCATGTGCTCACGGGTTGCATTCCGCGCGTCGCCCTGCACGACGCCCGACGTTTCGCTCCACGCGCCGGGGGAAGCCACGCGGCAACAACCCGAACACGTAGAAGCCCACCGTGGCTCATTCCCTACGGTTGCCTACCTTGTGACTCGGCCTGCGCGGGCTCAGCCTGGAGCGCCTGAGTCTCCGGAGCTGGAGGAGGTGGGGGTAGGGGCAAGGACAGCGGCTGGCACAGAAAGTAGGAGTGGCCGGCTGCTGTGGCACCCGCCACTGAGCCTTGCTGTTGCTGCTGCTGCTGCGGCTGCTGTTGTTGCTGCGGCTGCGATTGCTGCTGCTGTTGCTGCTGTCGCCGAGCATGCTGAGAAACGCGCAGGGTGCAGTAAGAGTAGGCCCGGGGGGCGGCCGTGGAGGGAGTTGCTGCCTGACCAGGCCCGAGGCCAGGGGACAGGCAGGAGACTTGGTTTCGATGGTGGGGAAAGTGCGAATGGGTTCAGGCAATGTGGGGGGACAGGGGGGAGATACACGAAATGTGGGGGGACAGGGGGAGATACACGGAAATGTGGGGGGACAGGGGGAGATACACGGAAATGTGGGGGGACAGGGGGGATACACGGAAATGTGGGGGACAGGGGGGAGATACACGGAAATGTGGGGGGACAGGGGGAGATACACGGAAATGTGGGGGGACAGGGGGGGAGATACACGGAAATGTGGGGGGACAGGGGAGATACACGGAAATGTGGGGGACAGGGGGGAGATACACGGAAATGTGGGGGACAGGGGGGAGATACACGGAAATGTGGGGGGACAGGGGGAGATACACGGAAATGTGGGGGGACAGGGGGAGATACACGGAAATGTGGGGGGACAGGGGGAGATACACGGAAATGTGGGGGGACAGGGGGGAGATACACGGAAATGTGGGGGGACGGGGGGAGATACACGGAAATGTGGGGGGACAGGGGGGAGATACACGGAATGTGGGGGGACGGGAAGGGGGATACACGGAAATGTGGGGGGACAGGGGGGAATACACGGAAATGGTGGGGGGCAGAAGGGGGAGATACACGGAAATGTGGGGGGACAGGGGGGAGATACACGGAAATGTGGGGGGACAGGGACAAGGGGGGGAGATACACGGAAATGTGGGGGGAGGGGGAGATACACGGAAATGTGGGGGGACAGGGGGGAGATACACGGAAATGTGGGGGGACAGGGGGGATACACGGAAATGTGGGGGGGGGGGGGATACACGGAAATGTGGGGGGACAGGGGGAGATACACGGAATGTGGGGGGACAGGGGGGAGATACACGGAAATGTGGGGGGACAGGGGGAGATACACGGAAATGTGGGGGGACAGGGGGGAGATACACGGAAATGTGGGGGGACAGGGGGGAGATACACGGAAATGTGGGGGGACAGGGGGGAGATACACGGAAATGTGGGGGACAGGGGGGAGATACACGGAAATGTGGGGGGACAGGGGGAGATACACGGAAATGTGGGGGGACAGGGGGGAGATACACGGAAATGTGGGGGGACAGGGGGAGATACACGGAAATGTGGGGGGACAGGGGGGGATACACGGAAATGTGGGGGGACAGGGGGGAGATACACGGAAATGTGGGGGACAGGGGGAGATACACGGAAATGTGGGGGGACAGGGGGGAGATACACGGAAATGTGGGGGGACAGGGGGGAGATACACGGAAATGTGGGGGACAGGGGGGAGATACACGGAAATGTGGGGGGACAGGGGGAGATACACGGAAATGTGGGGGGACAGGGGGGAGATACACGGAAATGTGGGGGGACAGGGGGAGATACACGGAAATGTGGGGGGACAGGGGGGAGATACACGGAAATGTGGGGGGACAGGGGGGAGATACACGGAAATGTGGGGGGACAGGGGGGAGATACACGGAAATGTGGGGGGACAGGGGGGAGATACACGGAAATGTGGGGGGACAGGGGGGAGATACACGGAAATGGGGGGACAGGGGGGAGATACACGGAAATGTGGGGGGACAGGGGGGAGATACACGGAAATGTGGGGGACAGGGGGACAGGGGGGATACACGGAAATGTGGGGGGAGATACACGGAAATGTGGGGGGACAGGGGGGAGATACACGGAAATGTGGGGGGACAGGGGGGAGATACACGGAAATGTGGGGGGACAGGGGGGAGATACACGGAAATGTGGGGGACAGGGGGGAGTACACGGAAATGTGGGGGGCAGGGGGGATACACGGAAATGTGGGGGACAGGGGGAGATACACGGAAATGTGGGGGGACAGGGAGATACACGGAAATGTGGGACAGGGGGAGATACACGGAAATGTGGGGGGACAGGGGGGAGATACACGGAAATGTGGGGGACAGGGGGAGATACACGGAAATGTGGGGGACAGGGGGAGATACACGGAAATGTGGGGGGACAGGGGGGAGATACACGGAAATGTGGGGGGACAGGGGGAGATACACGGAATGTGGGGGGACAGGGGGAGATACACGGAAATGTGGGGGGACAGGGGGAGATACACGGAAATGTGGGGGGACAGGGGGGAGATACACGGAAATGTGGGGGGACAGGGGGGAGATACACGGAAATGTGGGGGGACAGGGGGGAGATACACGGAAATGTGGGGGGACAGGGGGGATACACGGAAATGGGGGGGACAGGGGGAGATACACGGAAATGTGGGGTAGGTGCCACGGCAACGAGCACAATGAGGGGGGCCATTGAGTGACAGACGTTGGGGGATGGTGGCGGTGGGACGCCGCACGCGGTGGTGGTGGGTGGTGACACGAATGAAAAAAGGAGAGGAGAGAGAAGGAAAATATTAGTAGAATAAGTGCACAGGTCGTAATATATGAAAAGTGCAGAACAGGAGCAAGTGTTAGTGTAAAGTTGATGTTATTGATAGGAGGTGCAAGCACGTGTTAGTGTACAAGCGCGTGTTGCACAAGTGGCGGGTGGTATGAGTGCATAGCTCAAGCATTGCCCCAGAGTTTCCCACGAGGCCAGGTGCGGTTTGCCCTCTGTGAAGCTGCAGAAACTGCGATGGGCTCCGCATGTGTACTCGGTGAGCTCTGGGGGAGACGTGCGAGTGCGGTAGTGCTTGGGTTAAAGGCTGCGCCTGCTGCTGCTGCTGTGCGTGGATCTGATTAACCAAGAGCGTTGTGGTTCAGTGTAAAAATTAAGTAATGTGACCTTCATGTTCTTTGGGTCTTTCGGTAAAGTCACGTAGACGACGTTTCGTTCGCAACACAAGCAATCGTCACACCCTCCTTTTTTCCTCCTGATAACGATCGCTCGTGTTGCGATAGAAACGTCGTCGTTTTTTGTTAAATTGTTCTACGTGACTTTACCGAAAGACCAAAAGAATATGAATTCCTGCAGTCACGAAAGCTTTAAGTCAAGATTTAACGTGACCTTCCTTTCTTTTAATGAGTTCAGGACAACCCGAGTGGGCATTGCGAGGGGACAACAACGAGCCGTGTGATTGCAGTCTGCCCATTTGCAGAGGCAATGGCCGATGATTAAACTTGCACCGGGTCGTTTGAACATCGTTCAAGGTCAGGTTGACATCGCCGGCCAAACAGTTGTAGATGCCGACGACGAAACCTCGCCGGTCAAGGCCTGTGCTGTACAGATCACCACAACTCGTTGCAGAGTCACAAAGGTGACCTGCCCGTGATCTGCTCTGAGAGTAACGGTCAAAATCCAGCCGCCTACAGGCTAGCCCTCGGTCACCCGACCTCTGTGGGTGCCTAGCCGCCCAGCCGCCTCGGTCACCTGCCCTCGTCCAAGCTGCACAGGCACCCCGACCCATCACCACGTTATCTCTCTGATGTAGCCTCAGCACTGCTTTACGGACGCATTCCATTGGGAACTTCAAAGTCCTTTTACTCCATCCTGTCACGAGATTCCATAACATCACCGCACGTGCACCTCTCCTTAAAGGCCAAAGCTTCTCTGCTATTTCCTTTGTTCAAACAATCTTTCGAGAATTAAAACCCACCTGCTGTGGATAGCTTACACACACACCGCAGCCTCTGTACGGTCTGCAATAATAGACTTCCCCCAAGACGTCAATCCCCATTTTAAAGCGGCGCTTTCGTAATCATCTTCTGGAATACGGCTCCCCACGGTACCATATTATAAAAGTACTCGTCAAAATGCACTCCAGAGTTTGGCGTGTCTTACTTTCCAGAGCGTCTTCTAATCCAGAGAATGCGGTAGCCACCCCCGCGTCTGTCCATGAGCCCAGATCAGCTATTGTTTACTTGTCGGTAGCACCCGAGGTGGAATCACTTTATCGGGAATGGTGGTGTAGCGGTTTAGCGCACAGCGCTACGAACCCGGTGACCCCAGTTCGATTCCCACTCACGGCCAAAACCAGTGACGATTATCTGAACTGGTCCTGGGCCTCCCC
>NC_083781.1:5974454-6129566 GCF_015708825.2 Lethenteron reissneri
AGCGAACTCGGGTTACCGGATTCGTAGCGCACTCCCGAAGGGAGGTCCACTATTCCAGGGCGTTGACCTGTTTCCTTTTGGCAGTTGTTTTGGCGCAAATGAGACCATGTTTGACCATTGAGACCAAATTTTGGTCAGTTCAGTAGAGGCATGCGTGCATGCATACATACACACACAAAGACAAAGATCTCCTATATAGCCTTAACAGACTGTGGAGGCAAGTGTTTTAGCGAGCACCTATGAAGGCCGGAACGGCACGCGAGGGGGTGGGTGGCCAGCACCACACCTGGCCGCCTTTGTCTCCCCAGTGGCGATATTTACATACCACACCAGGTACCCATTTGAGGCTGAGTCGACCTAAGGGAGGAGGCCCCAGGACTGGTTCAGATACTCGTTACCGGTGTTGGCCATGAACGGGAATCGAACTCGGGTCGCCGGCTTCGTAGGGCAGTCGCGCTAACCGCGACGCCACCGCTCCCCGCTGACGCACGTGCATAAACACACGCGTGCGTGCGCGCCTTGCACACACTGAGCAGAGTCGTACCATAAACACAAGAGTCTCGTAGAAAATTACAAACGATAATGGCGAGTGCTGTCATCCCTCCCACGTTTCGGTTTTAATTGTCCAATTTCGCTGCATTTTAGCGTTGATCTGCCACAGGATAGCCCTGGGCTCGAGCTTGCCACTGACACATATAGGTCAGAGCTGCCGAGAGCTACATGATAGGCAAAGGTTTTTTTTTTGTCTCTCGCATTTATGTTCAACATTGGAATCTTTACACAAATAGATCGTTGACATTTTTGCATTGGGCCGTTTCGCCCCCAACCACCACCCACCACCCACCACCCCCAAGCCCACGCCCGCCACCTCCTCCACACAAAAAAAACCACCCAAATTGGCATGCAAGGTTTCAACAAAGTAAGCCATTCTACGTCGACGAGAGCGTCGAAGAGAAGCGAGGGCACGCCGACTCACAAACCACGCCCGACGCATCGCGAACAGCAATGGCGAACCGCGTCTCCGGAGCGGCACGAGCGCTGCTCGCAAAACAGGGGGCCCGGGGATGCGTTCTCAGCCGAGTGCCGAATATCGTGAGCGCGTGCGTTTTCGCACTTCTCATTCGACCATTGCTAAAAGGTGCGCGCCCTTTCCGCGTGGTCGCCGCGCTCCAGAAAATGTTGTTGTATTTTTGATGGAGGCGCGGAGGTGGTGGTGGGTGTGCAAGGAAAGATATTCACTGCAAGGCCCTCTCACCGCACGCTGCGGTGCTGGGTCTTGCTTCACGACCACTGCGAACAATAACAATGCGGATTCATACGGTGTCCAAATGCCACACATTTCAACATGGTGAAACGGAACACATTAAAATCCAACGCTTTCTCTAAATGATGAAGAAACCCGCAGAGTAACAGGGAAATGCATACGGGCTAGAAATCTTACTACAATTAAAAAAATAATCTACGCCTCCAGTTTCCTGGCTGGCTGCTGGCTGGGCTCCTCTCCACCCCAACAATGTTAGTAGCCGTGGGTCGTTACCACGGAAACCAGCTGGGTAACTGGCTTCCGTTTAACACGTAAACATTGAAACGGGGGAGGAAGTAGTTTGGAAGACAAAGGCTGTGGAATTGGCTTACACAATTAAACGTAAAATTGTAGCCTGCTGATTTTTTGTCAAACACCATACGAAAGAATACGATGCACAGAATCTTGAAATGTGGTCAGAAAGTGTGAAATTCTGGTCGAGAAATAACATTTTGGATGATCCGAAAAAGCTCGCGTTTCGTATTGATCTGAAAGTACGACGTCACGGGAGATCGCATCACGTATTACATGGCGTCGGGTCATTTCACTGTTAGCACGAATACATAATTGCATCCTATAAATTATCGGACAATTTGAAGGGAAAAAAATTAAATCTGCAGTTGTCACTCAAAAATGTGAAAATCTGAAGGCCTACATTTTCATGTTTAAAATTCATCCCTGGTCTGCTTTGACCCTGGCCAGGATTTAAAATCGTGGCCTAGTGGCCTTGAGCCCACCGCTCCACCAGCCACAGACCCCCAGCTGCAAATGCGTGTTTCACATTCCAGGAATAGCATCGTTGTCAGTGCAAGTGGTAGGGCTGCATCTCGAATCAAATCAGCTGATTTGTATTTCTCCACCGCAAATCCCTTGCCCTTCTGGTGTGATAAATCGGTCTGAAAATCCAGGGGGAACTGAATCGGAATCACAACCGCTTTCCCCCCCCCTAACGCACACCGGAATTTTGCATACGGCCAAACTTGCGGCGAGGTCAATCTCTGTTGTCACCGAGGGTATTTTATCCACTAATCTCCCACAGATGTCTTCCCGATGGGTAATTGTTATTCAAAACGAACCACGCTATTTCCAGCTCAGCCTTGAGATTATGTACAAGTGAAGGAGATGCAAATAATGCCACAAAGCTGGCTTTTGTGCCGAACCTATCTCTAACAAATCTCGGTGATTTTTGATTTGTAGTTCACGATGTGCAATAATAATAAGGTATTGTCATTTCCCCCCCAATTAATTCCAATTATGCTATTAGCATCGTGCTCTTGAGATGGTGAAATCCTTTTGGATCTGTCACAGAGCCCTTGTCAACCATTGTTTCGGGAAACAGCTGCAAAAGTGGTTTATTTGTTTTCTTCCCACGGGACTTCTGCCCCAAAAAAAGTCCTTCAGGTGGATTTTGTTTCTACATATATAACCACCAATGTTTTAATTTCAGGCATTCTACTCCGATCTCGTGTCACCGTGCCTCTTTTGTCCAGCTAACCTCCTGGTGTGTTACGAGTGACAGGGTTTATAAACAAGGTGCGATCTTGTGCCAGCTTGGTCAAAGAGAGAATCCTCACAATTATCTCCCCCTGTTTGCTTTCATTCTTGGACTCACATCCAGAGATAATGTTTAGCTAAATAAGTAATATTAAAAAACAAAAAAAAAACACTTTTTTATGAAATGTACTAGTAATCGCAGAACTCCATGACCCCAGGAAGTGGCCCCGAAGCTTGCCATAACGTAAGGGACCGTGGCCAATTACAGCCAACGTCAGTTGACCGTGGACAATTAGACCAAAGCCGAAACATAACATATAAAAAAGAAAATGTTTACATTTTATTTTATTTTTTATGATAGAATATAGTATTGTCATGACATAAGTATACCAAGTTTGCAGTCGATACCACATTGGGAAGTGGGTTAAAATTGAGTTACAAGATTTGAGGATACAACAACGACAACAACAACAGACAGAGTGAGTTAAAAGAATGCGTGTAAAAAAAAAAACATTCTAGAATGACAATTCAATACGGCGAGTGAAGGCCAAAAAATAATAGCAAATTTTTTTGTATTACTTTTTGTTCGTATTGAAACGACAGGAGAGTTTTGATATTCATTCATGGGGAATGTCACAAGCGCTGTTCATCAACACCGTCTGCATCGCTTTTCTATTCACTTGCGCCAACAGGGAACCTGGGCCAACGCTCCATCACGGTAAAAAGATCGATCAAATGTCACGCAGCCATTAGCAAACAGAACCCTGCCTGTGCAAAGTGGGGTCATTTACAAAATGTTGCCTACGTAGCCATCCCTGAAAGAGGGTGAAGAGATTGAATTGTGAGAGGTCCTGGGTTTGCACCGTGGTTCGGACAGCGTAAGTCCAATGCCATGGCCTCGGATTTTCACAGGCTTCGGAATGAATGTCTTGATACATGTTGCGAATACGAACTTTCAACTGCTTCGTCGTACAATACTCAACGACGCAATGCCCGATCCAGAAATACGAAGGAGACATCGTGGCGGTGTCCTCAGCTCGCTACTTCTGACGTGGTCACCTGGCTTGACCACCTGAATGTGAAATTGTAATTGTCGCTCTGCATCTACATCAGCCGTACAAAAGAAAAAGAAGAAGAATTTCTTGATCGTGTCCAATAATTGTGCGCGTAACATTTCATAATAAAACCAAACAAGTTATGGTGGAAAGCAGGAGGTGTTACTTTTGGGGTACCCCGTTTCACCCACCCAAATGATGAGCTCTCTGGCTGCTACCGGTTTACTCCCAGATGAAGAAAAACGTGGCCTGGCTGACGAACAGAGAGGACTGAGCCAATCAATGCACAAGAACCCACAACAACCCACAACAACCGACAGCAACCGACAACGCGATGCAATCGAGGGAGAGAGAGGGAGCGAGCTGCTTCATTCACATTCCCGAAGAGAAGGACTCCTAACACGTGCACCTAAAACGTCGGACATCGTGCCGAGCAAAGCGCAAGCGGTACAACAGGAAATTCTAGATTTGAAGCTTTCGTGACTGCAAAGATTCATATTCTTAGGTTTTTTCGGTTAAGTCACATAAGTAAAACATCAAAATAAAAATAAAATAAAAATAAAATAAAAATCACGACGTTTCGGAGGCAACACAGGTCTCCGTCATCAGGTGGGACCGTCACAGCCGAATTAGCTGCATCAATTAGCTGCATCAAGTGAAGCAAGTGAAGCAATGATTCAACTTGCTTATAAGGGATTACATCTTGAATCATTGCTTCACTTGATGCAGCTAATTCGGCTGTGACGGTCCCACCTGATGACGGAGACTTGTGTTGCCTCCGAAACGTCGTGATTTTTATTTTTTTATTTTATTTTTATTTTATTTTATTTTGATGTTTTACTTACGTGACTTAACCGATAAAAACCTAAGAATACAACAGGAAAGTTTATCGGGCGGGGGGACAGGGGGGGAGAGCCGCGCGGCACAACCGCGAGAACCTGAGCGGCGGTATCCAATGGCCTTGTTTTTTTTCTCTCCTCACGACGAACACTCCCACTGGATATTTTAAATCCGCGCAATAATTAGCAGCTGGTGCGTTCACGTTGCGGCGGGTGTCCCCAGAGCGCGCGAAACGTAATTGCTCCCGTTTGAAGCGTGCGCACAATCTCGAGACGCCACCTCCGAGAAACAAACGGGCGCAGTCTGACAGCTGCTCGCTCTGCGACTGAGCGCGGTTTTCAAACGAACCAACAAGCGCCTTGGGCTTCGGGCTCGGGAGATATTCTTCTTCACCATCGGGCTAAGTGGAGGCAGCCGGCTCTCCCCGGGGCCGCGGAATCCCCAATCCCCGCCGGCGCTAGAGGGCCCGCATGGCGCGGCTCCCGAGAGACGCTGGGTGGCCACGCGAAGCTAAAACTCTTCACGAAGCGCCTATCTCTCTCTCTCTGTCTCAGTCTTTTGTGCGTGTGCGCGTTCAGCCCGAGACCGCGAGCCAGCCAACTTCGGCGCGCTCAGGGAGGCTGTTTGTCGTGTGCGGGCCGGGACGACGCCCTCGCGTCTCTCGCCTACAACTCCGGACTCGCTATCGGAGAACTCAACGTCTTTGTGTATTCATCGCCCCAATGTCGGGGACGGCATTGGCAGCATCCGATGAGTTTTGGCAGCGCCACGTTGAGACCCGTAATAGTGTTGTTGAGAGTGCTAATGTGGTCGGGGTTCAACTCAGCCAACCGGCGTGCTGCTTTTTCACGGGTTTTTGCCGTATAGGTCCCCGATGTGTTGACCGTGTTGTATCGCGCGCTGCTCGGCACGATGAGGCCGCCTATGGTTTTTTTTGCTTCGCGTCCTGAAGGAGCCCCTACAGGGTGTGCAGCAGTGTCAAGCGTCGGACTCCACGCCGAACAACGTGCGGCCAGAAAATACAAGCCGAGAAGACGCCGGAGAGGTGACTCGGCCAGTCGTCACCCTGCGATCGTCGCATTGCATTTCGCTTAGTGTAAGGTCAACAAACAGCCATTACAACGAGAGAGGCAGAACATCTGCGACAAGGAAGAAGGAAAAATCCATGACCGGCTCAGGGCCACCAACGAAGTTAGCGAAATATTTGAAGTATTTTTGTTTTCCCCCTGCGCCGACCTACGAACCCAAAACCGTTCCAGTGTTCTAAAATAGGCGGAGCGAAACCGCACCGTGCGAATCAAAATGAACGTGGCGGGGTTTGGGCCCGTGTTTCCGGGCGCTGGTGTTTCGTTCCCGAGACACCTCAAGTGCCACCGGTTACGTTCCCGTCAAGCCTCCTCCTGGTCGAGTCGATCTCGTCAAACTTGGTCCGAAACGAGCAAAAAAAAAAGAAACGACAGACCCTCAAACACTTTCGTGCCGCTGATCCCCGCTCCGCCCCCACCCTCACCCCGGCCTGAAAGAATCCGTGTTGTTCTGGAAGCTTCAGAAGCGGTGCGTGAAATTCTAAAGCGTTTGATCCGTAAATTCGGCAAAACGCGTAGTGGTTTAGACCGGCCCTTAGCTCAAAGCACGCCTCCGCAAGTACTTTTGAACCCAAAACGCGAGCAGATTGTAATTTGTACGCCCGTAATTTTACACGCAGTGCATATAATGTGTATGTAGTGTATGAAATTACTATGCGCCGTTGCTGCAGATGCTCCCGTCAATTTATTACCGCTCTCGTTGAGAACCTGTTTTTTTTTCCTTCTTCACAAACGTGTTATTGCAGCCAATTCAGATACACGAATGGATAATAAAATACCCTCGTGCCGGCGGATATAACCAAATGTGTCATACTGCGGAAAAATAAACCCAATTTTACAATTCGGTTGGGACACTCTTAAGCCAACGCAACGTCAGTTGGATCAAGATCATATTTTACGTGCAAATGATGTCAAGTAAATTACTATGGAATGACAGATATGACAAGTATTTATCTTAAACTACTTAAAACTATTTTTTCCTTTGGCAGGCAAGGCCCCACTGAGCTTTATCACCCTTTTTAGAAGCGGCCTGGCCACAAATTATAGCTCAACAAAGTGGCTCATCATGTGGAAACGTGTAGCAGCCAAATAATCTCAACGCATGTTTATAAATGTGGAGGGAAAACCGGAATACCAGGAGAAAAATCCACACGACCACGGGAAGAGAGAGAGAGAACACACAAACTGCAACCATACAGGGGTCATGGTCGGGTTGAAACCCACGACCTCCTGTATACCAGGCGAGGTAGTTAACACCTCGCCACCGTGGCGAAATGTTAACGAAATCTGGGGGGAGTGATAGGGGTTAGCGCACCGCGCTATGAACCTGGCGACCCGCATTCGATTATTCCCAGCCACAGCCAACATCAGTAGGGAGAGAAATGTACACGCGCTCTCTCTCCCCACGCCTCACCCCCCCCACCACCACCGCCCCCAACTTCACCGACCCACACTGATCAACGTTGTGCAGAATCGTCAGACAAACTCGAACGTAGAGAGCCCACGTCTTCATACAGCAGCGCATCGACAAAGGAGCTGCAAATTATTATTATTATTATCATCATTATTTTCAATATCGTCCAACAATGGAGTAAATGCGCACATTGCACAGTGTTGCAGTTGTGGAAGCGTGCGTCGGCACCATTTGTCACAATTGAAAAGGGGAAGAAAAACCCGTGGGCAGCTTTGCCCCACGCCATGTCTACCGCACCTCCAACCAAGACAATGAGTTGATGCCCATAATTGCGGATGACAATGGCACCTATTCACCAGGATAAGTGGTTCCTCATTTCCGTGGCCTATCTCTGTTTTGCAGACGGGCCGCGATTACGCGCACAACCACTGTCATTACCAAAACGATTCATAGTTTCACGATGAGATTTGCATTAATTACATTTGAACCTGGCGCACGGCACAACGTAATAATAATAATTTGCATTTGCAAAGGGGCATTATCATCCGTAGATTCCCAATGCACGCCGTGTATGGACTGCAGGAGAAACTCTGCAGGTTAACCTGCCAGAGGTGGGGAGTGAAGGCCAACTTAAAGAGTTTTCAAGACGTGAAAATAAGAAATCAGATGCAATTCTTCAAACGATACATTTTTAGCGCACTTTACAAACTAATATACTTATCATGCACGCAGTACAGAAGCGATGGTTCAGTGGTTAGCAGACTTTGCGACTAACTAGGGCGACCCGAGTTGAGTTCCCAGTTATGGCGCCACTGTGGTGAGATATTAACTACCTCTCTTGGTATACAGGAGGTCGTGAGTTTCATCCCGAACCATGAACACCCTGTTTATTTGGAGTCTACGTGTCTCTCTCCCCATGGTCACGTAGATTTTTCTCCGGGCCGTCCGGTTTTTCACTCCACATTTAGTAACGTGCATTTAGAGTTATCTGGCTGCTATAGATGTCCACTTGATAAGCCACTTCGTTGAGCTATCATCTGCGGCCAGGTCGCTTCTGAAAAAAGAGCTATACAGTTTATACTCTTAAATAGTTCGCATCACTCCGATTGTCTTCATCACCAAAGGCAACGCGTTCCATAGTCTGAGAGCTGCACTGTCAAAAGCCCCATCATCCCAGGAACAGAGCCTTGGCCTCAAGAGTACTGAGAATAATGCGATCGGAATATCTTAGGGACATCGTTGGAGAATAAACATGCATCAGTTCCTGCAGATATTGTGAGGCTAACCCATTGAGAGCCGTGTAGGTCAGCAGTCAGATCTTATAGTCCACACGATACTTGACTGGCAGCCAATGCAGAGGCAAGAGAACGAGGCGTGATGTTTGAAATGGTGTGCGCGTAATACACTGTGGGCCGCTGCATTCTGAACAAACCGGAGTCTACCCAGCACCTTACTCGGGATCCCGAAGTTGGCTAGGGCACGTGTAGGGAGCCAGGGATTTCAAATAAGTTCAACCAAAGAGAGGTGACCGCATGGCTCAGAGGTCAGGGTGCCGATTTGGCACCGCCGTGATCCTGGGTTCGAATACAGGCAGTTCAACTGTGGTTAAGCCGGCTTCTCAAATGCAGAGATCTCAGCCTAGTCACCAGTGAATGGACAGCAAACCGCGACATGAACTTAGATTTGTCACTTATTTGGATAAGTTCCAGCACCATATTTTGAAAATATATCAGTTTCACTATTATGCGATGGACATTTGTTCTCAGTGGCAGAGCGAGTGGGAAAGTGCTGCCCCCTATTGTGCAGACCAGAGGGTGGCTGAATGAATCTTAGCAGTAGCCCTGTGACATCCGGTTCCGTGGGCTTGCACCGTTTTGTGAGTTCTGAATTGGGTTCCATGACACTGACAGCAAAATTGGGATGAAAGCGGGAAAAACACATACAACAGCTATAACAAGCAGAGTAAGATTTACCAACATGGAGGACGGGAGGCGGGAGGCGATGGCAACACTCACTCAATCAATATTTATTCTACGTGCCAATATCGGCGCCAGCGAAGTAGGCACCGGTGCACATTAGAGCAGAACGGGAACGGAACAGGAGTGCAGCACTCAGTGACACAGCGCAGACAGATGCCACTTTGCAGCGGCGCTCCGCTCAATTGTTCTTTATTTATTGACGAGCGTGCTACCCGGCGTTTTGCGAACGCAAATAAAGCGCGCTCGTGAATTACCGCGATGAGAAATGTCATTGTTGCGTTTCATATTCAAACCGACCGTCGCAGAGCGTCATGGCAATTTCCGCACCGTAAACACGCGCCGCTCCCTAATTACATTTACGAGGTGCCCTATTAGAGAAATTGCTCTCCCGTTTTGAAAGGCTTCTTGTTGTTCTCTGGCAGGACGATTAAACAAAAACACCAGAATAATTTTGTTATTATTATCATCATCATCATTGGTTTCATTAGTAATACTTAAATATATTTGTTATCAATTACAGGAGACTGTCCGTTGTCTGCGCTAATGACTGGGAGGATGACCGTGGATAACTAAAAATTACGGATAATACAAACGTAGAAATTTTCCACGGATCTCTATGCCAAAAACCACTAATACTGTATAGGTATACTACAGATCGACCGATCGATGCGCGTGCTCAGTGATAACACTTTCCTGCTCCCGCACAGAAGACTTTGCCCACTAAGTGGATAGCAGAGCCACGCCAATCCAAATCTAGCAAACTCCGCCCAATGTTGTAAAGATATGCAACTACTGTACTGTAGAGGTGATCACGAAGATTTCAAATTAAGCGCAGCAACATTTTTGGTCGGTTTAAGTACGTGACTTGTAATACACATTAAAAAAAATTACAATGTAGAACTGTTTTCGATTATTAATTTGGGCTTAAGGGAAAATCCACGACTTATTAATTCATGTCAAAATCTCAGGTGTCTGGTTAATCAACAAATCGGATAAACCGCTCGCGGAAAATCGAGAGTCTACTGTATAAAAAAACACTAATATATCATTTTAAATTAAAACATGGACATTATTTAAAATATGTATTTTGCCCCAAAAACAAACTTTGACTTAATTTGCTGAACAAGTCACACATCGACATTCGATTTTGATCAATTATTCGGAAACTTAAAAAGTATACTTCAAGTGTCCTGCAGGTTTTCTAACCAGAGACACCAAAAGTCGGTGTCTCCCTGCCTCCCAACACGCAATGCGAAAGCGATCATCTCCACCGGTGGTTTCTCAGCAAGTACTGGAAATTTCACGTTGCCATGGCAGGCACTCAGTCTTTCCATAGCAGGGTTGGCTACGTATGGTACGAAAGTGGTTCAACATGAATATGTACACCGGAAGGGCACTTTGAACGTCTCACAAAGTGGCACCTCTATCGAACCACGAGGTGTGATGACAGTCCATTCCTGACTGGGAGTTGAACTCCTTCCCTCGTGAGAATGTGAGTCGATTACTCGGACCGCAGCACCACCACATCACGCAGATTATTTAGACAACCATGATGTTTGTTTAAACAGACGAAATAAATATCCCCCAAAAAGCATTAACAGACTGTTTGGGCAAGTGCTGTTAGCGAGCACCTATGAAGGCCGGCACAGCACACGAGGGGGTGGGTGGCCAACACCACGCCCGGCTGCCTTTGTCTTCCCAGTGGTGGTGTTTACACACTCATTTGAAGCTAAGTCGGCCTAGGGGAGGCCTATAACGGTTCGGATAATCGTCACTGGTGTTGGCCATGAGAGGGAATCGAACTCGGGTTTCATAGTGCAGTGCGCTAACATGCTCACACACACACATTCTCACATACATGCTCACACACACAAGCAAATGCTCACACACACACATGCTCACACACACATGCCCACACACACACACATGCTCACACACACACACATGCTCACAAAGACATGCTCACACACACACACGCTCACACACACATGCTCACACACACATGCTGACACACACACACATGCTCACACACGCACACATGCTCACACACACACACACGTGACTTGATGGTGGGGCACGATGGAACGGCATTCCACAAGGCCAATCTCTCCCCCACGTGTTTCTATGCTGTGGTTCTAGCATCGTGGGTCCCCGGCAAACTCAGGTTCGGGACACCGATCTCGCGCGAGTGGCTGTGTATGTACGCAAGTTATGTTGAACTTAAATTTCGATGTAAAGCTTTCGTGACTGCAGGGATTCATCTTCTTGGTTCTTTCGGTAAAGTCACGTAGAAGGGAAATAATAAAATAATAAAAATAAAACATAATAAAATAATTCTCACGACGTATCGGCCACAACGCAAGCAGCCGTCCTCAGGTGAAGACCAGGTCTGTCGGGGAGACAGCGTCTGAACTTCTTTCGCACCGTACGTAGCCAACCGTGCCAATCGGAGGTGCGGGGAAGGACAATAAACTGAACGCAAAAAGCCATTAAAAATGTAATTAGTTTTCAATCTAGATTTAAAAGTGTACAGCTCCAGTGGCTTCCTAATATCGGAGAGGAAGAGCGTTCCAGACGGCCGCAGAAGCGCATCTGATAGTGCGCAATGCGGTGGCCGTCTTTGCTACGAGGATGACCGGAGCTCCTTGACGAAATCAGCGAGGTTTTGTGGTTCATTTGCGTGTGGCACGAGGCCTTGCGCCTGTGCATGCGGCGTTCAATCGGCGAGTGCGTTCGTTTTCAGTGGTTATTATTATTATTTGTCTAAGTATTATGACGCTTGTCTTTCCAGGGAAGCCTCACTCAGTCTCGTGACTCCTTTTACCAGGAGGGTCCTGCCAAGTTTTCGCGTGGAGGGAAAGCGACGATTGCTGCTACGGCGTAAAATCCCATTCGAGAGTCATTTATTTCGGGTGATTAAAAAACGAATGCGTCAAATGTTTGATCACGATTGTACGTCGGCGCACAATTGGCCTGTCCTTGCGAAGGACGTCAAGGGATCTTTGAAGTCCACCGTGAAGGAGACGGCGCGTGTTCGCCTAACGAAACACCCGCAGCGGTGCTGGCACACACACCACGTTACGAACCCGCCCACCGGAGTTCAAATCCTACCCGCGACCAACTCGCATGATCGACACGGCAAGAGCGGGGGCCTTAATCCAGCAGTGGATTAACAAAGCGCCGCGAAGCACGAAGTCCCAACGGTTCTCCCTTTATACGCCACGGCAAATTGTCGACCGCTTGCGCGAAGTGCGCACCTCCTCCGCGAGTGGTTGCTGTAACAACGGGCAGCAGATCCTGTCAGCCGTCGCTCGTCCGCGGACGGGCGGGCGGGCGATCTGAGAGAGATCCCACAAGCCTTTGGCAAGCCGCATCGACGGCAACGGTCGTTGCTATGCAATTCCTTCACAAAGGTTCACGCAGGGACAATCTACCCAAAAGTCCCCCTCCTCCTCTTCTCCCCTCACGCGCTTCCTCCATTGCCTCCTCCTCCTCATCCTCATCCACCAACACCCACCCCTTCTCCCTTCTTTCTTCTGCCCCATCCTCCCCTCCCTTGTACTGCTTGCCGCTCACCCCCCTCCCCACACCCAGCTCGTCCGCCCCCCTCATCCCCAACGCATGCCACACCGAGATGAATAATTCATGCCGGTGCGAGTCTTGCATTGCGGCTCTGACATCTGCCTTGCGCGCAGCTTTGCATTTAGATACACGGCGCCCTCAACAGAGGGCCGCGCGCGCGAGCGATGCCTTCGCTCGTGTCCCACGACAAACAAACGAAACGAGTCGAGGAGATTTCCTGACGTATCGAGCGTCAAATTGCCGCTCATTTTGCAAATGTTTATGACCCTTAAGCCGGTGATGGAAATTCTACCTTCTCGCAAAGGTGGTTGCTCATTGCATCGACGACCCTCCGAGGAATGATGGGCTCAAGTTAACACCTGAAGCAGGATTTGAACTCGCAGACTTCAGATTGCGAGCCTCTCGCGCCCTGCCGCTTGAGGCTCAGAGCGAGGACTTGCTGCGGAGTGCTCAGCCCAAGGCGCTCCGGCCACAGCACCACGGCCACACCGCTTCTTGGTCACACCGCTCCTTGGCCACAGCGCTCTGGTCACAGCGGTTTCGACCACAGCTCCCGAGCTACAATTCCCCAGCCACAGCTCGCTGGCCACAGCGCGCCTGCCACATCGTTCCTTCTTTCTAGATTTGAAGTTTTCGTGACTGCAAGGATCCATACTTTTTGTTTTTTTCGGTTAAGGTTCCATCTGAAGACGGAGGCTTGTGTTGCTTCCGAAACGTCGTGATTGAATTTAGTTGTTTTCATTTTAATTTATTTCATTTTTTATCTACGTCACTTTAAATTTCGATTTAAAGCTTTTGTGACTGCAGGGATTCATCTTCTTGGTTCTTTTGGTAAAGTCACGTAGAAGGGAAATAATAAAATAATAAAATATAACATAATAAAATAATAAAATAATATAGTAAAATAATATTATTTTATTATTTCCCTTCTACGTGACTTAACGTCACTTTACTGAAAAAAAAAATAGCTCAGCGTGCCTGCCACAGCGTGCCTGCCACATCGTTCCGGCCGCAGCGCACCGACCACAGCGCGACGGCGCTGATCGTGCGAGCCGCGAGCAAAGCGAGCCGAGCGGCGTACGTGGACACGCGCCGACCCCGCGGGGCACGGGCGTCGCGCCCGAGAGTTCCAGAGCGTTCACCTCGGTGCTACACAATCACAAAATGAAATTCCAATTTCATTATCAGGGCAGCGCATTCATTCGCTCGCTTCCCTTTGAAAAAAAACCCGTAAAATTGTCGCCAGAGGTCAAGACAGCACGCGAATAATTGCAACTCCGGCGTGGTTCAGGCCCTTTGCTAACATCAGTGGCCAGAGAAGATTCAAACCGACTGGCTTCTCCAAACGCGCGATGATCAGCGTAGTGAGGTATTGGTCCAACAACCCCCGTGACCAACACGGTCTGTGTGTGTCTGTGTGGGGGGGGGGGGGGGCAGTTCCCCATCGGGCAGTGGATTGCCGCAGAGCTGTATTCCATCATCATTATCATCATCATTATTTAAAACGTGACATTTCGCGACACGTGAAGCACGCGTGTTGTCCAGGCCCTCGCCAGCATCATGTTTTCGAGTTACGAGGGTAATCGGTGCTGCTCGCAATTTCCGAGAGAGGGGAGGACAAGGCGCGCGCGTGTCACTACCGTTGGAGAGCGCATGGAGCATGCGTACGCGCATCGAGACGTAAATTCGCCGCGAATCACGAGGTCACCCGGCGCTCGACGCAGACACACGCGCGTTCAAAAGTCCCACGACGCCCGAAACGCGACGCATCCTCGCACCCAAATCAGCCCGCGCGATAAATACGTTGAGGGGCGAATAGTTTACAGGCCCCGTCGCCAATCCACCCGTGAATGAGGCCTCTCTCTCTCCTCTCTCTCTCCTCTCTCTCCTCTCTCTCCTCTCTCTCCACACCACGTGGGTCGTGCGAGTTGTTGGCCATACTTCGCCGTTGTTGTCACTGCAGATTTGTAAAGGGATTGGCTAAGGGTGAGGGGGTTGTACCAGCAAATGTTATTGTTGTTGTTGTAGTGTTCTTTACAAAATCCACTGCTGGACGGAGGCCTCATCGCACCGTGCCAAATCATACTTCACCACCGCGGTCAGTGCGGGGTTTGGCGAGTGGGGGGGGGGGGGGTGCGGTGTTCAGGACCTGTTTGGATATCGCTCGCCGCCACTGACGTTGGCCGTGGAACGGGAATCCAACTCGCGACGTCGCCGGGTTTGTTCGCAGCGCAGCGCGCTATTCACTGGGCCAGCGCTGGCACGCGATCCGTGTTATTAATTCTTAGAATTTGCAACGCCGGCCCCCTGCCAGTTGACGATGATGTCAAAGCAAACCGCGCGCTCGCAAACGCAACGCCCGCGTGGCAAGGTGTCGCAAAATGTTCGTGCTCAAGCGAAGAAAATTGCGAGCCAAGGAAGACGTAATGAAATATCAGGATTTAATAGTCGCGTTTCCTGAGTAATGGTGTGAAAAAGAATATCAATCATTTGAAGGAATAATTTGAAAAATGTTAATGTCTCATCGGTGCTAGCTTTTCAATCTTCCCATAAAGGAGAAATCATCTTACTCTTTGTTTTTTTTTTGGTAAAGTCACGTAGGTAATTTTTTTAAATGAAAAAACAACTAAATTAAATCACGACGTTTCGGAGGCAACGCAAGCTTCCGTCTTCAGGTGGAACCGTCGCAGCAAAATTACTGTATCAAGTGAAGAGAGCTCTAAGAGACACGACATCTTATCCATCCGCAGTGCTGCGAACATCGCAGATCCCATTGTTTGCTCCTATTACCATCGCAGATCCTGTTATCTGCGATGTTAGCCAGAAAATGTCCTCCAATCCTCCACGAAAAAATTGCGGATACTAGGATGAATTTCGACCAATAAACTCCTCATTACCACAATTGTTTTTTGCAGACGAAAGGCGGCTGTTCCTGCAAATCACGATTCGAAAAGCTTCACAAATAATAGGTGTTTTTTTTTCGCAGACTCTAAAGCTCACACGGATAATAAAATCAAATATTTGTGTATAATAGGCAGGGCTTCTATGAGTCGCAGGTAATTGGGGTCACAGAAAAGAGGAATTTATCCTGTGATTATTTTGCAATGGACGCATACAGCACGGATAACAAGACGGCATTTGGTCGCGTATGTGAACATTCGCTTCGCACGTTCATTTTTGCGAGATCGGCCGAACAAACATTACCCTCGTTCGGGGTTGCCAAAAAACCCAAGCGGAGCTCGAGTGAAAGTGAAACACGTAAATATAAACAACCAACAACAAAAACCACGCAGAATGTCCCCTTTTCGACAGCTCTTCCAATGTGCTGATTGCATATTATCCGACGATTTCAGAGCACCATTTGCAACACTGCCACAGCGGAAAGGGGGATAAGCTCGTCATTGAAAGCCTGTCAATGTCAGGCGGGCTCCGTTCCAGCCACTTATCTAAACAGTTTAGGCATTTCCACTGAATCCCAAGTGGTTTCCCATATAAATCAATAGCGTGGTGCCGGGGGGATGGGTGGGGCGGGGGAGCCATCTCACACGCTGAACCTTTGCAGTGCACCAGAAGGAAAACCGTGGCTATTTCCAGACCAAATCACTCGGGAGAGGCGGGCATGGCGCATTCGCTCACTCGGGCGGTGGTGAGTTATTTGCTTTTTTAGGTGTTTTTTTTTTACACATTTGCCGAGAAAGGGCCAAGCAGAGGCCCACAGCGTCAAATGGCCAGCAATAAATATCAACGCCGCGGTTGTAGCGGCATAAGAGGTTGTTTTTTTTTTCTTTCAGATAAGTAATAAGAGCTTGGTAATGAGAGATGACAGGAGGGAGAATCAAAAGTCAAAAGGCAGCGCAAGGGGGAAGAAGCAGAAATAGAAGTGTTGTGACTGGCGGTGTAGGGATTGAGCGAGTGGGTAAGTGAACGAGTGAGCGGATAAGTGGGGTAGCGGTGGCGAAGAGGTTAGCGCGCTGCGCTAAGAAGCCCGCCGGCCCGGGTTCGATTCCTCGCTCACGCCCAAATCCAGTGACGATTATTTGAACCCGTGCTGGGCCTCCCCTAGGTCTACTCAGCCTCAAATGAGTACCTGGTGCGGTGTGTAAACATCACCACTGGGGAGACAAAGGCGGTCGGGCGTGATGCTAGCAAACCCGCCCTCTCGTGTGCCGTGCTGTCCTTTTATAGGTGCTCGCTAACAGCACTTGCCCCAAAAGTGTGTTAAGGCTATACGGGGGATCTTTGTCTTTAAAGTATGTGTGTGGGTGAGTGGGTGGATAGAGGGAGGTAAACGGGCGCGGCACGGGCTAGATAGGAAATGGAGTGATGTGATACAAGAGGACGTGGAGCTAAGTGGACTTGCTGATGACTGGTACCAGCGGTGATGTCAAGATCAGCCTCTCTGGAGGAGGCCCGTGAAGAATGCTACTGGGCAGTTGGAGGCCACTACTTAATGGCGAATGGCGGTTGTTTTGAGTGGGTGTGCGTGTGTGGGGAGCGGTGGTGTAGCGGTTAACGCACTGCACTATGGGAGACAAAGGCGGTCGGGCGTGGTGCTGGCCACCGACCCCCTCGTGTGCCGTTGCGGCCTTCATAGGTGCTCGCTAACAGCACTTGCCCCTACAGTCTGTTAAGGCTATACGGGAAATATTTGTCTTTGTGTATGTGAGTGTGTGAGTGGGTGAGTGTGTGAGTGAGTGGAAGAGTGCATTGTTTAACCTGCAGTGTGGTGGTGGCTGAACACAGTGTGGATGAGACGAAGTCTGGTCTACACCCAACTTGAGTCCTCGAGTGAAGAGACGGAGGAATCACCGAGCAATGCTCGCGGGGAACACCAACGACGCTCGTAGCGATAGAACAGCGACGAGGAGGCGGAAGACCGCCGGCGGTGGCGAGATGTGCAAGCGGAGCAAAACAAAACAACCCGAGCACGCGATTTGAAACGCTTTTCGTCGCGCGAGCCACCAGTGAAACGAAACTTGCAGGGCACCGACCCCCCCCCCCCCCCCACCAGCCGACCTCCCGAGAACCGAGAACGAGGCGGCGCTTGGTCGTCGTTTGCACGTTGCCACCGCGCCGGAAGAGAGAGAGAGAGAAATAAAATGCAACGTGAAAGCATTTCACATTCAATTCCTCGCCGCTGCACTTTTTGCGCAAATATCTGGCGGGGGTGGATTACACAAGTGTCTAAAACTAAAGTAAACTATTTTTCTTTTCTTTACCAGGTAAGACTGACTGAGCAATGTAGCTCTTTCTCAGAAGCGACCTTCAAATGATAACCCAGCAAAGTGGCTTTATGATCTAGAAATGTATAGCAGCCAAATACTTCACGTGTTTCTAAATGTGGAGTGGGAAAAAAACGGAGGAAAAATCTACGCATACATGGGAAGAGAGACAAGCAAACTCCAAATATACAGCAGGCGTCAGGGTCGGGATCGAACCCACGACCTCCTGTATACCAGGCGAGGTGGTTGACATCTCCGAGCCACCGTGATGATGATGAGAGAGAGAGAGACATGCAAACTCCAAATATACAGCAGGCGTCAGGGTCGGGATCGAACCCACGACCTCCTGCATACCAGGCGAGGGAGTTAACATCTCCTAGCCACCGTGGCGAAAATATTCCTGCGGAGCTGGCGTGTGTGGGAGGACGTGACACCACGTTCCTGGCAAGGGGTGGTATTGACAGCGCGCGGTTTCTCCGCGTCCCAGATGATGCCCCGTTTCACCCGCAAACGCCTCTTTTGCTTGGCCATCTTCGAGACGCAAAGGCGGAGCACGGCGATTGTAAAGTCGGAAAGAGATCGGGTGACCATCGCGTCTTCATTTCAGGACGTACGGCTGCGCGCGCGCGAATATATTTTCACACGTTCCATATATAAACGTCGAAAAATTCCTGCTCATGCCGATCATATGGGTTTGGTGAGGGTTGAAGAGATGCGCTCCTGCGATCCGTCAACTCTGATGCGAAATAACTAAGGTGGCAATATGCCTCATCCTCCTCTGATTTTTGTCTCTGCGCATAGTGTGCACGAGTAACCTTCACACATCCCTTTGGTCGCACGGCCACCTGGGAATACGTAATTTCAGCATTATTGCTTCGAGTTTAATTCCAGCAAACTCCTGGGGACGTCGTCCATTGTCTCATCAGCAGAGTCATGCTTGCTTAACCCCAATGCTGCTGACCTATAAACCAGATTTATAGTCTCGTGCAAGGACCCTCTCTCTTTGAGAAATGACCCAAGAATCCATACACAAGGAACTCGTGGAAACCCGAGTATCGGGACTTAGTATGACTTCACCGATTGAAAAAAAAATCTACATTCTTTTCTCATTTCCGTGCCTCCGTCGCGGCTTATTGCGCGCAATAAAGGCACCTTTTACATGTCGCGTTGAGTCTCATTGTTGTGATCGGACATACGTAGGGCATATTGTAAAGCAGCGCTGCCATGTGTTAAGGGCGCAATGAGCCCCGCGTTCAGCGACTCCGTTCGACCAGCCCACGCATTGCTGATGAAATCACCAAAGGGCATTCATAATTGAACACATCTTTAGTCAATCGACCACTGAATAAAAGAATCACCCATTCATGCGGTGGTTTGACCGTACTTCACCACATTTGGTCAGCGCGAATTGGTGAAGCAGAAACTTTCACTGGAGGCGCGCTCCATTTTTATTCGAGTGCACGCACGTATGCCACATGTAACATGTAGACTACTACAACAACTGCTCACAAAGCGGCAAGTATTGTACATCGTCACTTCTGAGTTACAAATGTGACTAGGTAACCGAGAAACAAAAACAAGAACCTAACGTCCCTCTGAAATCATCAGATTTTTAAAAAAATCAGAATCTCTATTTAGACTGAAGGAGGAATACAATAAGCAATGAAGCTCTTGTTCACAGATGTCCAGTTTGGAGCGGGTCATCAAGTTGCAACAACAATAAAAAAAACGATGGGAGTGCAAAGTATAGGAAAGTTAAGCAAGTCACTATAAAGAAAGTAAATATGAGTGGAAATTGCTAAGGTATATCAATTCCTGCCGATTTTTCAAGAATAACATGCAAGCTTGGGCAAGGCAGCAAAACAACAATAACAACAGTCCCAGACTACAGCAAGACAACACAGAGTAAATAAACAAAAATGCACATTAAAATCGAGCTATCCATAGTACACGTGTATCGATAGTTGAAATAAAAGATGAAGGCGCAGCCCCGCAATTGCTCGCTCACACCACTGCCGACAGAAGGGCCTCTACTAGAGGGAGCTCTACAGAGTACAGGGGTTGCCTCTACTTACGAACATTCGACTTACAGAGATATGAACAAACCTGTCCGTATGTCCAGTTGCCCGTTCGGACCGAGAGTTGTAAGTTCAACTGCCGCGCAATAGATGGCAGTGGTGGCATCTAAATCAGCAGAACGTGAAGAACCAGTGACATCTCCATCTACAGGAGATTAGACAACGTCTAAAGCCACTCCCCTGTGGTTAGTGTACATGCAATACAACGTGCTTGGAATCTACAGGCATAAAGTTTGTCTTACAAATAAATCGACTGACGAACAGACCTCTGGAACCTAACTCGTTCGTAAAGGAGAGGAGTCCCTGTATTTGGCCGAATTAAATCTTCCACGCTGACCGCATATCTTGGAAGAGGTGGGAATAGCCACACCCCACCACACGTGACCTGCTGACCTAGCAAACTGTGCAGAATACATTTACGCAGCTGTGTGGACAGAGGCGTTCGGATAAATAACAAAAACACGTGCACAGTCGTTTAAATGGAATTAAACCGACGCCCTTTCCATTGCAAGTCCAGCGCGCGAACCATGAACACCATGGCAGTCCCATTCTCACATTTGTGGAAATATTGAATAAAAAAATATAAGCTAACCAGGTGGCCCAGTGAGCCGATGGGCCCAGAACACGCATCAAGTCAAGAATGCAAAAGCACGAGGCTCTCAGGACGATGGAACCAGTGCAGCTCTGCGCTGTCCCCCCCGCCACCACTGCCCATCTGTGCACCTGGGCTCAATTAGCCGGCAGCCAGGGTAGACAGCAGTCTAGCGGCTCGTGGGGCTTCCAGGGGAGTGGAATGACAGTCGAGCCACGTGCAGCGGGAGAGCAGGAGAAGCACAACGCTAAACGATTCGGTGGTGTGGATTCGTACGGCGGCATCTCAAATTGCGACGGCGTCTCAAGACACCGCGCAGAAACGGAGCGCGTTACGCGTCGCGTCTGGGGAGGTTTTGCCAGTCGCAGGCCGCGGAGAAGGGAAAGGTCCCAAGCGTGGACTGAGAGTCGATGGCAAAGATGGCTGGGCATTGCAGACCTCGGGGGGGGGGGGGGGGGGGGGTAGCAGCAGAGGGGAATGAGTTGGCCCCTCATTCAGCGAAGGTTGACTGGAGACGAGGACGGAGATGCCTTGGTTGCTGGAGCGGAGATTGGATGGAGGGGGGGGTAGAGCGAGGTGAGATGGGGAGAGGTAGGCGAGTGGCGGGGAGGGCATTGGATTTATCTGAGAAGAGGAGGAGGGGGGAGGGGGAATGTGGGCGGAGGTGAGTCTACTGAAGATTCCGAAGACGGATGATTGTGAGCTTCAAATCGATCCGGCATTCGATTGGGAGTCGGCGGAGCGATCTGAGCAACGGAATGAGTTGGTCTCGTTTACAGGGGAGGTGTTGTGGGATCATCTGGGGTTTGGAGATGGGCGCTTAGGGGAGGTGGGGGGAAGGGGGCAGAGGAAGGAGCTGCAGTGGTCGAGTGCGGGGTTGTTGGTGAAGGCACGGGGATGAGGGATGTCCCGACAGGACAGCAGGCTGGGCGAGGCGATAACAGATGCGGGGGGAGAGGTCGCGCGACGCACGCGTACTCTGTACGTGTGTATGTTGGACTTCTCTCGCGCCGGACGTAGCCAACCGTGCTCATCGGAGGACGACAAACTGAATACAAAAGCAGTTCTAAAGAAATTAGTTTTCAATCTAGATGATGATGTTTTAAATGTGCACAGCTCCAGTGGCTTCCTAATATCGGAAGGAAGAGCGTTCCAGGCGGCCGCAGAAGCGCATCTAAAAGCACGCGATGCGGTGATTGTATTTGTTCGATGACTCGCCAAAAGTGTAGTGTATAGCGTAGTGTATAGTGTTTAGTGTAGTGTATAGTGGTGTATCGTGTAGTGTATAGTGTAGTGTGTTTAGTATATAGTGTAGTGTATAGTAATGTATCATGTAGTGTATTGTGTTTAGTATATAGTGTAGTGTATAGTAATGTATCATGTAGTGTATAGTGTGTAGTGTATAGTATGTAGTTTATAGTGTGTAGTGTATACTGTAGTGTATAGTGCAGTGTATATTAGTGTAGTGCATTGTAGTGCATAGCAGTGCAGAGTAGAACCCCTCTCAAAGACCACCGCTGTTAACGACTCATCGCTTAACGACGGGCCTCCATAGAGCCCAATATGTAGTGTATAGTGTAGTGTATAGTGTAGTATAAAGCATAGTGTATAGCGTAGTGTATAATGTATAGTGTGTAGTGTATAGTAGTATATAGTGTAGTATATAGTGTAGTATAAAGCACAGTGTATAGCGTAGTGTATAAAGTATAGTGTGTAGTGTATAGTAGTATATAGTGTAGTATATAGTGTAGTATAAAGCATAGTGTATAGCGTAGTGTATAATGTATAGTGTGTAGTGTATAGTAGTATATAGTGTAGTGTATAGTGTGTAGTGTATAGTGTAGTGTATCGTGTGTAGTGTATAGTGTAGTATATAGTGTATAGTAGTGTATAGTAGTGTATAATGTATAGTGTATAGTATATAGTAGTATATAGTGTAGTGTATAGTGTATAAAGCATCTGAAAGCGCTCGACGCGGCGATCATCTTTGTTCGACGACCGGCCAAAAGCCGCCGCCGTCGCTGCCGTGACGACCGCAGTTCGCTCTCCCACCGCCGCCACTCACCTGGAGAGATGAACGCGTTTCTCCGTGTACTGTCCCGTGCCGTGCACCGGGTCCTCGTATGGCTTGTTGTGCACCACCTCCACGCCCTCGCCCTTCTCGCTCTGCTCGTGGCTGTGCTTGCTGATCATGTAGAGCTGCCCGATGCGGTACTGCACGCCGGAGAGAGGAGTTGGGGTGGGGGGCGCAAAGGGGGCCACATGACGGCTGTCATTAAACCGAGGTGTCCACTCCCCCCTTTGAGATCACAAGAGACGCACGCCGGAGGGCGAGGACGCGATGCTTCGAGGCGTTCGCTTCGAGACAAAGGATGGGGGGGGGGGGAAATGTTCATAGACGGCCACTGTGTGCCGATTGATATAACGATGATAACAATGACGACCACAAAAAATTAACCCGTAAAAACTAAGTTTTTCACTATAAATCCTTTATATGCGTGGCATCGGTTTTATTTTATTATTCATTTCTGTGTTTCTTGAGTAAGAGTTTCATTTATATCACATTGGTATTTTAAATTAAATATATTTATTTTTTCCTAAAAAGTGGAAAATTTTGGAAAAAAAATTTCACGAAAATAAATTGTCACGCACAACGAGTCTGTGTGCAAAATGTCAGCTCGATTGGATCACGGTAAGTGGGTTAAAAAACGACCGAAAAATGTGCACGGTCGTAAGAGCGCAAGCAAGTGAACTTAATATAAAGGATAAAAAAACCCTCATACGGCCGTAACTTTAATTAGGTGTCCGTTGCAAGCTATCGTCTCTCGGGGTTCTTTCTCAAAAAGAAAATGTATATTTGTATATAAAGGTACGAATCACGACTCTCGCAAGGTAAAATGAATCATCCTCGTCTGATGTTATATATTGTTAAATGGTAACTTCATCATTAGACCTCCGTTGCCAGTACTAGAATATAATAATAGGGGTTTTCCCCTTTTTTCTGGCAACAAAACTGAAACCCTTTTACAAGGATTCATGTCTGCATTAACCACAATACTTGTGGTCAAAATGCAAAAAAAACACACTCTGATCAATATATGCATTGTCCTTGAAACTGATTGGTCCACACCAGAGACGGCTGTCTTTTGAGCCTCGTCTCAATTAGTGCTCGACCAGAGGACGCCAAAACTTCACTTCAGCATCACCATCACCATCCATTTGATGTATTCTCCCGGCTATAAGGGCCTCGGGAAAGTAAGACGCACCCGCCCAGAACTTGTGTCAATCAAGTTACAAACGTGTGGTGTCACACAAATACAAAGATCCCCCATATAGCCTTAACAGACTGTAGGGACAAGTGCTGTTAGCGAGCACCTATAAAGGCCGGCACGGCACACGAGGGGGTGGGTGGCCAACATCACGCCCGGCCGCCTTTGTCTCACTAGCAGAGATGTTCACACATTGCACCAGGTACTAATTTGCGGCTGAATCGACCGAGGGGAGGCCCAGGACCGGTTCAGATAATCGTCACTGGTGTTTGCTGTGAGCGGAAATCGAACCCTGGTCGCCAGGTTCGTAGTGCAGCGCACTAACCGCTGCACTACCGCTCTCCCCACACACACACACACACCACCGACCCGATATGAGACGCATCCAACAACTTTTGCGTTACAATACTGGGGATGGGGGAGGGAAGTGCATCCTATGACCGGCAGAATACGGTAAATCAATGTGCAGGACCGTTTTTTTGGGCAATCTGTGTGTGTTGAACTTCTTTCGCACCGCACGTAGCCAACCGTGCCAATCGGAGGTGCGGGCAGAGGTTCCGTGATGCTAGCGCGTCCTCATTAATTTGTTTGTCGCGTTGTTTAATCCAGTCTCGGTGCTGCTGCCGGTCGGCACTTGACTTGCAGCCTGAAGGCTGCGTGAGGTGAAATCCCAATCAAGCTCAGTTCATCATCATCAGCCCACTACAGTATGTCCAAAAATAAAATCGATTCTCACTGTGTGAAGTCAAGCAATGTTACATATAAGCCACGCATCCCTGAATGTTACGATACATCAAAAGAAATACGTGCACATCGCTCCGAGATATGAAACTTCGGACGATGAGTAATATATCTTTAGAGAATGATCCGAATGTGATGGCACGTGATTGCCTCCCTTGCTGCACCTCCCAACACAATTGGTGACACGTGGCATCGGATCACATCACTGTTGTGCGAGCACGGAAGCAACGTACGTTAACGGATTGCAAATTATTGTTTTTTTTTTAAACGATTTGAAAATCTGGAGAGAAAGAGAGAAAAAAAAAGATCAGAAATTGCCTTTAAAAATCTGAAACCCTAAATGCACCCCTCGCTATAGGATACACGAACTCCAACCGTGGGATTGTGGAGTTCCCCCCCCCCCTCAACCCCAGGGGCCACCAGTGGAGTTAATCGCTGCTCCGTGCTCGTTACCGAGGGGAAACACTTTACTTGATTTCCTCGTTTTGCTCAACGGTTGACGTCAACGGCGCTCGAGTAAGAAGACAGTCGGCCTGCCAAGATTGGCTCCGCTCACGATTCGGTGAATCGGGGGGGGGGGGGGGGGAGTTGAGATTTGACTCGAGAATATTTTTTGTTGATTTTTTTTACATCCTCAGCCCGATTACAACGGTAGAGACGAGGGCTTTTCTTTTTTTGTTATTAAGTAACGATTATTGCCACCAAAATTCTAAAAAGTCCAAGTGTTCCTTCGCTCATGCAAAGAGGCGGCACTCCGTGCGGCCAGTTGGTGGAAGTTCCACGTTCTTGTGGAGAGGACCGGTACATCCATACCCTCGCCACTTGCTTATTTCTCAGAAAGTGGTAGCACAATGTATTACCCCCCCCCCCCCCCCGCTGCCCTCCTCTCATTCAACGATAGGCTGAGCCAACCACCTGAAAGGCATTTGACTACGTACGGCGCGAAAGAAATTCAACGTACACATACATACACGGCGAGCAGCTCGCTCTGACCACGGAGTTAGGCGGCTGGCCAGAAACAATGTCAATGGAGAATGTTAACAAGAATAAAGCGCTCGTCTCGTCGACAAACATGAGCTGACATGGGACACAGCTGATGAATGGAATTGTGATTAAGCATTCCGTGAAGCGCGTAAATAAATCCCGACGTTTAACTTGTTTAATCAAATGCAGCGCTATGATGCAGAGCTGGAAGCCGAAAGGTAGGGGCCAGGGTGCGCCACACACGAGGAAGTACAGCACGTTCTGTTTCTCTCCTGCAAACTCGCGAAACGCGTCCGTGAACACTGCCCCTTGAAACCTTTTAAAACATTCAAAACCTGGTGTGTTGATTGCTCGTACGTGAGGTGCCACCGCCACATCCGGTCGTGGGAGCGGCCGCCGCGGTTCAATTACGACGTTTGTTTACGCGAAGCTCACGCCACGGTATTTATAAAAAAAATACCCGTAAAAACAAAGTTTTTCACTATAATTCCTTTATATGCGTGGCATCGGTTTTCATTTAATTATTCATTTCTGTTTTTTCTTGAGTAAGAGTTTCATTTTTATCACATTGGTATTTTAAATTAAACATGAAATTTTTTATTTCCTAAAAAGTGGAACATTTTTTTTTTTTATTTTCACGAAAACAAATTGTCACGCACAACGAGTCTGTGTGCAAAATGTCAGCTCGATTGGATCACGGGAAGTGGGTTAAAAACGACAGAAAGATTTGCACGGTCGTAAGCGCGCAAGCAAGCGAGCAAGTGAACTTAATACAAAGGATTTAAAAACACGCGCGATAAATCAACGAACGAACGAACGAAAGAGTACGCGCGCGTGCGTGCGTGCGTTCGTTGCGTCCATTGCTCCGCCCGAACGATCAGTGCGTGTGAACGGTGCTTCGAGGGCACCCTGCGAACCCATCGCTTGCGTGTCTCTTCGTCTTCGGGTGGCTCTGCGTCGGTCAAGGCGGGCAAGCGATGAGAACACTCGTCGCGGCGATCATAACGTGACAATAGGACAGGGCTGGAAGGCCGAATGGTTTCCAACAGCGCGCAGATATGCGGTGCCGCTCAACCTTTGTGCATTGAACTGGTGATGTTTGCAGGGACTGTTGTTGTTGGGGTTTTTTTTTTTTAATCCTTTATATTAAGTTCACTTGCTTGCTTGCTTGCTTACGACCGTGCAAATATTTCGGTCGTTTTTTAACCCACTTCCCGTGATCCAATCGAGCTGACATTTTCCACACAGACTCGTTGTGCGTGACAATTAATTTTCGTGAAATTTTTTTCCCAAAATTTGACACTGTTTAGGGAATTTTTTAAAAAATATTTCATTACCAAATGCTTAATGCTGGCAGACAATCATCTGACCCATAGGTGGCAGCCATCTCAAGCCAGAGGACGAGAGGACTCTAGCCGCCACGCATAAAAAGGATTTAGAGTGAAAAAATTTGTTTTTACGGGTTCATTTTTTTGTTACACGATGCAGAAAATTTTGAGCGATTTTTTTTCTTTCTTTTGGGGACACGTGTTGTTCGAAACGGGATTTTCTGGCGTGCACTATTTTTCTGTTCCCACGACGGGATTTTCGAGTTTTTTTACAGATTAGATTCATGGCGCCCATTAGCCAAGCTTATGTCCTCGTGTCCGCTAATGGGCGCCCCGCGCATAGCGTGGAAGTGGGGCACTGCACATATATGGTTCCCTGAGGCAGACTTTTCAAAAGTGAGCATATGGTGACTTGAGTGTGATCACGAGTCCGAATAAGGCGGTGGTTCTTCTTATTCTTCTTCACCTGGGGTGCACGCAACTCCCTGGGGGTACGAAATGCCCTTTCTGGGGGTGCGAGACGTGGCCAGATTAATTTAGAAGGTAAATCATCGAAAACACAAATTGAGCACGGACATGTAAGTTACAACTTACTTTGTTTTTATCAAAACCCCTGTGTATTTATTAACATTGGAATTTTTGTTGAACTATTGAGAACTGGGGTTCAAAGGCTGCAGGAAAGATTAAAAACCACTGGAATAAGTTCTGGAGTTGTCTCTGTTCCTCTGGTGACTGACCACAAGACGACAACGATGCGATTCTTCTGTTAGGCTGAAAACAAGGTGCTACACCGATGCTATACCCACTGAATCAAGCCAAATGTTTCAAGTGTGGGGGGTTAAGTGTGGGGGTTTAAGTGTGGGGGGTTTAAGTGTGTACCTAAGCTCAAGAAAATCCCATCGACGCTTACTTCCCTCAGAGGCACCGAGCTAGTGAGGGTAAGTCCACATTCCTATGACAGGTAGCAATCCACCCATTATATATATTTTTTAAAAACACAGTGTAGTATGTAGTGTTTAAAAATCCTGTCTATTTCAGCTCAAACTGTGGTCATGCCATGGCTCAGTCTGTTACACCCCATCCCCCGCCCCTGATGCATTCAATTGTGGTATTGACACCTTGTCATTGACACCTTGTGGTATCGAAACCTTGTCATGAGATAAAATCTCGTGTAACCCCAGCTCGCCCCGCCCTCCGCTCCCCACCAATGCCACCTTCCACGCCCGTGTGGTGGGAGCACGCCTGCGGAGGCGATTCCTGACAGCATTTTTTCCTGTCAAAACCTTCAGGTGCCATTAACAAAAACCCTTGTCACAGTAGGGGGCGCACCTTCCCATATACAGCAAGCAGGAATTCATATTCTTTGGGTCTTTCGGTAAAGTCACGTAGATAGGTCCAAAGAAAAGAACAAACATTTTTTTGTTATTTAAACCTGTCTACGTGACTTTACCGAAAGACCCAAAGAATATGCTATAGGATTGTCGATTGACGGGTGAAATTGACGTTTGTAATTCTCAGCGTTGGAGTTTCGCAACAACAACAAAAAACGAAGTGAATGGTGTAATGGATTTTTGTTGTGGTGTAATCATTGGTTACCGGGGCTCAGATCAACAGCTCAGGGACACATGCGAACCTGGCTTGACACCTTGTCATTGACAAGTCGCCCGCTAATTGATGATGATCACAGGTGACTGAAACTGCCAGCTCCCGGTGCTGGACCCTCTGAGGCTCCTGCTCCTTATTCTTTGGTTCTTTCGGTAAAATCACGTAGATAGAATAAAAAGGAATAAAAAATAAAGTAAAAAAATAAAAAATATATAGTCACGTAGATACAAAAAAAAAATTAAGTGAATAAAAATATATTTGTGTTAACTTAAAGAACCAAATAATATGAATTCCTGCAGTCACCAAAATCTTAAGTCAAAATTTAATCCCCTGCACCTATCGGGGAACGGTGCTTGAGCACAAATTACTGACCGAGATAAGGACGCGCCAAATGCGCCACTCTTGTCAATGCACCACGTGAACTTTGCCTTAGAAAAGGAATTTTTAACAATGGGTCTGACATGTTTTTTTTTTATCAAGGCGTCTCGAGCAACAAGGTGGCAGCCCTTCGGATTTACAATGCCCTTCGTAAGACGTGGCAAAATGCAGTTAACAAAGTGAATTTATTTGATTATTCTTTTTGCAAATTATCGTCTCCCACTCCATTTGCAACTGCCTGGCAATTTCAAACGCCTGCCAGGGCATTTGCACATCCACTTTGGCAGAGTGCACACGGCAGCGCGCTGATTCCCTGCACAAAGTATTGGGCAACAGCGGTGAATTGAACTGTCAACTCCGTGCAAACTGGCCGGGTGGCGAGCGCTCTTACTGCTGAGTTATCGGCTGCGTCGTTAAGTCACCCACTAATGCAGCATAACGGGACGATGTTAACTACCTCGTCTGGTGTACAGGAGGTCGTGGGTTCGAACCCGACCCTGACGACGCCTGCTGTATATTTGGAGTTTGCGTGTTCTATCTCCCCGCGGTCGCCTGAATTTTTCTCTGGGTCGTCCGGTTTTTCCCTCCACATTTAGAAACACATGTTTAGAGTATTTGGCTGCTACACATGTCCACGTGATAAGCCACTTCATTGGGCTATCATTTGTGAGAGCCAGGTGGCTTCTGAAAGAGAGCTATATAGCTCAGTGGGCCTTTCCTGGTAAAATAAAAATGAGTTTTAGTATAATTTTAATCCAGCATGACTATCGCGAGAATTAACAGTCCTGTCTTCCGGAGTTTTAACGGGCACGCACAATTAAGGTACAGGCACTAGTCCACTGAAGCCATTAAAATCCGCCTCCGTCCGCGCACAATTAAAATTAATTTCTGGCATTTAAGTGGCTCATTAAATTAATTGCACTCAACGGCCTCTTGGTTTAGCGTGTCTGCCTCAGGTTAACTTGGGTGACGAGTCAATACATTTTGCTTGTATTCACCTGCCCGACCGCTGAACATTCCACCCAATGATGCGTGCGGCAGCACACATGTGGCTTTCAGACACGGGTGGGAAAAAA
Organism: Lethenteron reissneri; assembly: GCF_015708825.2. Lineage (NCBI taxonomy): Eukaryota > Metazoa > Chordata > Hyperoartia > Petromyzontiformes > Petromyzontidae > Lethenteron > Lethenteron reissneri. The sequence continues at coordinate 6,004,480 of NC_083781.1, forward strand.
AATCACTCGGCCTTTGCGCGTTTTGACAAAAACCACCAGCGGTTCCTGCAGAAGTGAATTGTGGCCCTTTTGCGTAATACACAAAGTCTGCGTGCTTGTTACACGCTTTTGCGTGTTGTTTGAAACTCGTGTTTTTTCGGGCCTGCTCTATTTCGTACCTCTTATGACTGGGTGTTTCTATTATATTAAAGATCTGATCGCAGATGTGAACTAGCAAAACTAGGCGGGCACTTCTTTTTAGAACCCTCAACTCAACAACCAGAAGGTCACGAGTTCGAGTCCTGCTCCCGGTCGATAAAAACAGGTACCACTTTTATAAACACCGGCCTCCACAATGGCACTGTGGGAATGTCTCACGATTGAATCAGTGCTACCAAAGGAGAGAGATGGGTCCGACACCGTTGCCCCCTGATCCGAAGTTTTAAAAAAGAGACTCATGAGACCATAAAAAACAAGCAACTGCAGCGGCGGGCGTGCATAGACACTCCCAATGAAACTGGTCGAGGTGCAGCCCTGCAATTGCTCGCCCACACCACTGCTGGCGGAAGGACCTCCACGAGTCGGCGCTCTTAGAGAGAACTGGGGAGGGCATTCGGCTAAGGTAAATCTTCCACGCTGGCCGCTCGTCTGGGAAAAAGGTGGGAATGCCCACGTGGTGTTTGGCCCACGCTCCACCCCGCCACACGTGACCTGCCGAGCGACTAGTCGTGCTGTACCCACTTAGGGGGCCGTCCATAAATGACGTCACGCGATTTTGGACGATTTTTTTTATCCTCCCCACCCCTCGTCACACGGCGTCACAAAAAGTCAGACCCCCCACCTCAAATATGACGTCACAAAGCTCTGCCCCCCCCTCCCCAAAAAATTAAACATGCTTCAAATCGCTTTAAACTATTGTCATTGTAGTGCGTATTTAACGTGGCGCTGCACTCTGATGTTGTAGGAGAAAACATTTATTTAAAAAGTCAATTTAATTAAGTAGAACGTGTTGTCTATATTTATTGAAAGTTGAGCATTTTGACGTGACGTCACATTTCTCAACCCCCCCCCCTCGTCACACATCGTCACAAATGTCTGACCCTCCCCTCCCCCCAGGTGCGTGACGTCATGTATGGACGGCCCCTTAAGCAGCTGGGTGGATAAAAAGTTGCAACCACTATTTCAATCCAATAAAAGAGCCCCTGGAGAGGGCTATTTTGGCCTACTCTTCCACGCTGTCCAGACGTCTCGGAAGAGGTGGAAGTATCCACACTTGACCCCAGCACACACAACGACCCGCCAAGCGGCCCAACTTGTCCCGTTGTTTTGACTGCCACGCCGGGAGATTGAATCGAACTGGCGACCTCTGAAGTCCAGTGTGCTGACCGTTACGCAAAGGAAGCGTGTCTATTCAGCCGCTCACAATAACGACGTTTAAATCGCACTGCTGTAAGACAAACTACTAAACTATGTTTTTATATTAGCAGGTAAGGCCCGCATGTTTCTAAATGTGGAGGGAAAAACCGAAAGACCTGGAGAAAAATTAACGCGACCAGGGGGAGAACACGCATACTCCAAATATACAGGAATCAGTGTGGTGATCGAACTCACGACTATCCTGTATACCAGGCGAGGTAGTTAACATCTCGCCACAGTGGCGCCCCGGATGATATGCACGAGGCTGATGTTTTGGGCAGTGGACCCCCGTCAACGGCAGTGGTCCTCATTGGAAAATAAGTATAACCCGTGAAAACAAAGTTTTTCACTATAAATCCTTTATATGCGTGGCGGCTAGAGTCCTCTCGTGTTCTGGCTTGAGATGGCTGCCACCTATGGGTCAAATGATTGTCTGCCAGTATTAAGCAATTGGTAATTAAATATTTAATTTGTTTTCCCTAAACAGTGTAAAATTTTGGAAAAAAAATTTCACGAACATTAATTGTCTCGCACAACGAGTCTGTGTGCAAAATGTCAGCTCGATTGGATCACGGGAAGTGGGTTAAAAAACGACCGAAAGATTTGCACGGTCGTAAGCAAGCAAGCACGCAAGCACGCAAGCAAGCAAGCAAGCGAACTTAATATAAAGGATTTAAAAACAAAAGACGGCGGACCCCGACGATTCAAAACGTGCGAGCGCTCGCGATGTGCGTTTGTCGCCGCCCGTTGCAGACAGACGCATGCCCATGGCCATTAGCAGCCACGACGCCCGTGCCAATTAAACCCGAGGAACGGCGCTGCACTCGCCCGGCGTCTTGTTATTTCCCTTCCTCGGGGTTAAACAGAGCCACAAGTCAGCCACTTGATAGACGGGCCACGCTCTACTCCCACACACACGCGAGCGCGCGCACGCGCGCGCTCGCAGCAACAACCACACCACAAGGCGCGCGCGCGCGGCGAACACAACAGAGCGGAGGGTAACGGATGAACCGCGGCGGAATCGCTGTCGCCACAAACATGCCGGCGATGTATTCGAATTTCCATTGTCGGTGGGATTCTGCGTTAACTCAAGGGGATGCTTGCCGCTTGAGCACCAATTCAAGGGGGGTGGGGGGTGGGGTGGTCCTCGTCGTCGAGCGAGATGAAACCTTGGCCACGTTTTCAAACCATGAATCATCTTCAGACGCTGTCTTTCCGACAGACCTGTTCTTCACCTGAGGACGGCTGCTTGCGTTGTGGTCGAAACGTCGTGAGAATTATTTGATTATGTTTTATTTTTATTATTTTATTATTTCTCTTCTACGTGACTTTACCGAAAGAACCAAGAAGAAGAACATCTTTGTTCAGTTTAACACGTAGGCTTTCGCGACAAATATTGTCCATGAACTAAACAATGTTTTATGTTATTTTACCAGGTAAGGCCCACTGAGCTATATAGCTCTTTTCTGAAGCCACCTGGCCACAAACAATAGCTCGCCGAAGTGGCTTATCGCGTGGAAATTTAAAGCATCCAAATACTTCGACCACGTGGAAAACATGCAAACTCCACACACAGGAGGTGTCAGGGTCGGGATCTAACCCAATGCCCTCTATATATATGAGCAGACCAAGTATAAGCAGAACTCCATTTCGTGTCTCCACATGTAAACAGAAATTATTGTTTTAGTCCATCTGCCTATTTGCCTTCCAGACCAAACACCATCAAGCAGCACTGATTTTAAGCAATCAAAATCTGGACCGGCCCTCGCCCCGTTGGGTCTCAATGGCGGATGTCGGCTTGTTAAACAAACATCGCCGGAATACCGGGTGCCACTGGCAAGAGTGCTCCACGGAAAATATGGGAAGCCAGTGCAAAAAGAGCGATGAGTTTCTATGCTGTCCATTCGTAAAATAACTATTAACGTTTTATTGATGACACGAAAGCTTCCGATAGAGTGAAGCGTGACGAATTCATGATAATGAATGTATGATTTCGATGGAAGAGGCCTGATAGTAAAATGGAATTGCTATTGGGAGCAAACAGCAGCCGTGGTATTATATGGGGGGGGAGGGGGGGCTTAGTGAGTGTCTGTGCATAAGGAGAGGAGTCAGACAAGGCCGTGTTATCACCGGATTTGTTTTCTACATCTCAAGAGAGGCACAGGAGTTACATGCAGCAGCAGCAGCAGAGGTTGGTGGTTTTAAAATATAAATAGCTTGAGATATTACTGACGGGCATTGTATCAATAGCATCACCTGAGAGCGATTGGGGACAAAGAACGTGCCAGATAAAATAATGTCAGGTTCGAAAGAGAGGATTTGGGATCAAGTGTGAAAATAACACAAAGCAGAAAATTATTCCTGAACGTCAAGTACAAAGCAGTGACACCAGCGTTACGCACGTGGAGCATTGCGACTATTTGGGCAGTGTGCTAACGGCAGATGGAAGGTGCGTCACGGAGAGGCGAACGCACACGAATAGCACTTGCGGACAATATATGTCAGAGAATGTGATCCGTAATTTAAAAATAAGAATTTGTGAATGACAACAATAAGTGGAATATTGCGGCGTTGCATACGGCCCTGTTATTACTGGTAGGAACCTCCTGGTTACTACAGCCCACAGGGGATTATTGTGTCCGTCCGTCCTGCATCCAAAAATGGGAGGAGTGGGGCTGGGTGGAAAGGGGAGGGTGGGGAGGGGCTGGGTGGGGAGGGTGGTGAGGGGCTGGGTGGGGAGGGTGGGGCTGGGTGGGGGGTGGGAGGGGTGGGGCTGGGTGGGGAGGGGCTGGTCACCCCGTGGTGTCCTTATAAAACTCAACGTTTAACCTACTCACGCCGGCTTGTGCCCTCCCTCACAGTCGGCCATATTTGCGGAATACACCACGCCGCCGTTGACCCTGGCCATTGACCGAGCAACCCAACGTTCCTACCAGCTCCCTCCGCAGGAATGTGTTCCCATACGGATGTGAAAGCTGGACAATTACAAATACTCTACAGAGCAAACTGAAAGCAAAAGAGTTGTGGTGTGGAAGGAGGGTGTTACAAATGTCATATATAGACAAGATGAGTAACTTACATCCGTTAAGGATAGCAGCTGGGTACATAAAAAAATATGAATATAAAAATTTATTAGAGAAAGGCACGTTAGATTTCTTGGACATGTAATGAGAAAACAAGAGATTGAATATGAATGTGTGTCGACTGGGAAAAGGGGAAGACAACGAATGATATACGTGAGCAATTTGAATAATCGAATGCAGCTGGGAGGAGTATCCACTGCAACGTGATATCATGGACAGAGTCAAATGGAAAGAAGGCCACGATCGCCAACGTCTTTGAAAAAGGACACGGGACACACAGGGAGAGAGAGAGAGCATTAACTCAAAGCACATCACCTCTTAAATTATTCAATTCCTGGCTGAGGGTGGGGGCTCAGCCCGTCGTTCCGGATGAAATGGATTCCACTGCACGGGGTGTCCGTAGTGGCATTGTGACGGAGATACTAGGACCTGCCACATGAATGTAGAATTTCCACCAGTGCCTCAGGGCCAGCGGTGGAGTCGAGAATGGTTCCATAGCTTGTTTGAACAGCGAGACACTTTGACCGTTTACATCAACATTTGTAATCGCAATAACCTGTATGCGTTGTCACAGCAAAACAATAATAATTGGTGTGGGATTGGCCAAATGTAGCCTTGCTGTTTCCCCATTTCCCTTACCGATGCCTTATCTGCCGAGCTGAAGCCTGCACTCGCTGCTAATTCAATTCCAGATATCGCTGATAAAATCGTTAGCATTATTCATTTCTAGTTACAAGTCAATTTCACGTCCCGAGTACGAGCTTGTGACTGATGGCCCCCGAGTACGAAGGGAATCCGCCAGTTGCCTTCCAATGTGGACCTGGGAACGTGTGAATGACACGCACAGAAACTCACACAGAGATACACACAAAGAGACAAAGATCCCCCGTATAGCCTTAACAGACTGTAGGGGCAAGTGCTGTTAGCGAGCACCTATGAAGGCCGGAACGGTACACGAGGGGGTGGGTGGCCAGCACCACGCCCGACCGCCTTTGTCTCCCCAGTGGCGATGTTTACACACCGCACCAGGTACTCATTTAAGGCTGAGTCGACCTAGGGGAGGCCCAGGACCGGTTCAGATAATCGTCACTGGTGTTGGCCGTGAGCGGGAATCGAACCCGGGTCGCCAGGTTCATAGCGCAGCGCGCTAACCGCTACACTACCTTTCCCCACACACAGAGACACACACAGAGAGACACACACACACAGACAAAAACACACACACACACATCGTGTACTCTGTCACATGAAAACGCACGCTCGTGGAGGAACGTGCGTGTTGCCCGGTAGGCTCCGCAGTGTTCTCGGCACTCGATGTCTTCCCGATAAAAGCAGACGAGCAGCGACAGCGCGCTCTGCCACATGCAACAACATCGCCACCGTCAAAGCTAAGCCACGGGTGTGCGGGTTCCACTGGCAGTTCAATATTTAAAGACAGTGGTAACGGTGCCGGATGAAGCGAGTGCGGGGCGTGTGGCATATGTTGTTATAAAGGGGCCATAATAAATAAAAAAAACACGTAAATATTAAAACACAAATTTGTAACTTGCATAGTAAACTCATTGTTATTTTTGTATTTGCTATACAGCCAGATAATACGATAAATCGCTAGCCTTAAACACCCAGTCGTTCACAAAAGTTGAAGGCGGTATAGTACTATAGCAATAGAGCAAGTGCAGAATCACTGAACTGGAATTGATAGCTTGAAAGCATTTAGCGCGGGGCCCTTGAGAGTGCTGCGACCGTAGCAACATATGTAGCTACTTTTGCTACGAGGATAATCCGACACCGAGTGGCAACACGTTCCGTCGTATTTGCTTTGGGTTAATTCGACCTCTCTTTCGTTCACGTGGGGTTCGCAGAGCCAGTTACGCAAGAGCAACGAGGGGAAACGCAGACTGACGTTGACCACCCAACCGTACTGGTTTATAGTTTCAGGCTGAGGTGACCCAGGGGAGGCTCGAGCCAGGTTTCCATACCAGCCGCCACGAGTGATGATGATGTTTTATTTTTTTAAATCGTGGATTGGAATCAAGGTCGTGCACGACTGTGATTGGTGTACTGTGCGTGCGAACCACTCCACGGAAATAGACGCAATTATACACTCACGTTGTACACACCCACGCCAACAAAGACAGCAGGTACCTATTTAAGGCTAAGTCAACCCAAGGGAGATCCAGGACACAGAGGACATCGCGTCTCACTAATGTTGACCATGACCGGGAATCAGAAGCCAAGCTAGTGGGATTGTGGAAAATTGCACGAATCAATTTTGGTGCTCCACACATACAAAGACAAAGAACCCCTGTGTAGCCCACACAGGCTGTCGGGGGCAAGTGCTGTGGGCAGGCACATATAAAAGCCGGCACGGTGCAAGGTGCGGGATGCTGTGGCCAGAACCATCCAAACACAATCATACGGTACCCACACACTCACAAGTGCACAATCATGTGTCGTTGTTCATGCACGGCATCTTGAAATGCGGTTGCGTTTAGACGTGGCTATGTAAGTCCAAATTGAACTGCATTGTGCTCGAGTATTACGCCTTGATTCAAACCAAAAGGAGAGATACGCAGCACACCTCGTTCTGCTTGTTGTTCATTCTCAGGCTGTGATCATGGCACTGAATGAACACTTCCTCTGGAAGTGTAGTTCGTAGTTTCTCAACTCTGGAGTTACATTACTCTTGCTGGATTTGTACGCACCGGACATTCACCAGTCTCGCCCATGGCAGCATCATGCATTGACAGAAACCTTTGTGCATTTGTAATGCTTTGTGGCTGGTAGGCTGTGGCTGTAATGCATTATGTCTGTCAGAAGAACAAATCAATGGATTTGAGCGAAATATTTCCGATAATGCTTTTGATAAAGTGCGTAGATTTGTCAATTTCACGAGCCCAGTGCTCCAACTTATAATGCGTCCGAAATTTCGACGAGTTCAGGATGGCTTCATAATGAAATATATTTTCCCCTCCGCAATGTTTAATAACCGAACAATACGAGTCAAAAGTCGAAGCGATTCCTTCGCCAAACGAGAGGGGCGGGTGGTCATCTCAAATTGGCAGCACTAAGCCCGTGCGGAAAAATCCACATTCCATTGCTGGAGGGATGATGGGACCACGTCAATCCCCAACCAGGGTTAGAACTCGCACACAACCTGTCGACTGCAAGCCCGCTCGCTCTTCCACTGAGCCACTGGGCCACTGGGCAAGTTCTTTAAATATATATTAGAACCCTTTGTAACGATGGCAATTGGTTCCGCGAAACCCGTCGTTAAGCGAGTATAGGAAATACACGTTAAAGGCTTAATTCCTTCCAATAGCATCAAAAGTTACCCCTTTTCACCCAAAAAAGTACTTTTTAACATTGAAACACTGGATATTAATGCATAAATATACTATCAAAATCATAAACATGGTTAAACAATGCAGTAATTAATATTTACTGTACCTTCAACAGCCACATTGGGCTCTATGGAGGCACTACACTGCTATACACTACACTATACACTACACATTGGGTTCTATGGAGGCACTACACTGCTATACACTACACTATACACTACACATTGGGCTCTATGGAGGCCCGTCGTTAAGCGATTAGTCGTTAGCAGGGGTGGTCGTTGAGAGGGGTTCTACTCTACACTACTATACACTACACTACTATACACTGCACTATACACTACACTACTATGCAATGCACTATACACTACACTACTATATACTGCACTATACACTACACTACTATACACTGCACTATACACTATACTACTATACACTGCACTATACACTACACTACTATACACTACCCTACTATACACTGCACTATACACTACACTACTATACACTACACGCTACACTACACTATACACTACACTATACAGAACCTGTTGCAATACACGCGAGGTTGTAAGGGTGAATTTACCACAGAGGCACACCGAATTGAATGCTTGTTGTCCACGTGAACTCTCCATGATTGAGTTCAAGGCTTCTGATAAACTTTGGTGATTTTTTTTTTAAATTTCCATATCACACAATTTCAGTATCAGATAGCAGTGTCAGAGGTCCCTTTCATAAGAAACCAGAGAGAGAGAAATAAAGTGGATTTGTCCACTGCTCAAATGAGCAGTGTGGATATGCTGGCTTGCCTTGACGGGCAATCAGTGGCGGTGCTAGGCATGAATAAGCTAAGCAAAGGCTTTAGGCCTCCAAGTAGCTCATCAAATAACAGCTAAAACTTGAGATCGTCATAAAATAAACAAAAAATAAAGCTAATCAGGTTATAACAACGCTTAAAAAAATAATTGTACATTATTGCTGTTAAAGTATTTTACGCAACTGTTATAAAAGGCGACTCACCCAAATATATACGGCGTTTTCTTAAGCCCCATGCATGGCTGGCAGCATGGCTGCAAGGGGATTCCTTTGCTCAATGGAGATAGGGGAAGCCGATTAAGAATCAAACTCCGCATCAGATGACTCCAATTCGTTACCGCGCTGGAATAATTTTGTGGACAGGCACTTCTGTTTCGTTCGGCCTTCGGTGACAACTTTCTACAGTTGGTGTACTGCTGCCCCGTGTTGCTACCGCTACTGTCAGTCGCTAAAGCTGATTTTAAAATAAGTATAACCCGTAAAAACATAGTTTTTCACTCTAAATCCTTTATATGCGTGGCGGCGAGAGTCCTCTCGTCCTCTGGCTTGAGATGGCTGCCACCTATGGGTCAGATGATTGTCTGCAGTATTAAACAATTGGTAATTAAATATAATATTTTTGTCCTATAAAGTGTAAAATTTTGGAAAAAAAATTTCACGAACATTAATTGTCACGCACAACGAGTCTGTGTGGAAAATGTCAACTCGATTGGATCATGGGAAGTGGGTTAAAAAACGACCGAAAGATTTTCACGGTCGTAAGCAAGCAAGCACGCAAGCAAGCAGCACGCAAGCAAGCAAGCGAACTTAATATAAAGGATAAAAAAAAACTGTCTCGGATCAGCCATAGGACAACAACACCGCCTTGTCTTCCCTTGCACGTGCTCTCTATTGTGAATACAAATTGTGAGAAAAAACACCATCTGAAATATGCCATTGCTAATTTTGCGATGAAAATAATCTCGAAAAGTTAATCACCGGTGTTAATTTCTCTCACCTTATGACAAAAAAACGATTCACACGACTCCGTCTCTTTGTATAAACACTGTGCCTCGCCTTGCTATATAACTATATTTATTCAAGAAGATATTTTGGTTACATTCTTCATCATACAAACAAAAAAAAATCATTATTTTGTTTTCATAGGCCCTTTAGTTTTCGTAGGCCCGAGGCACAATGCCTACTATGGCCTAATAGTTTAATAGCGCCCTGTTTGTGGCTGGGTGAAAGCTGAAGAAGATGATGATGAAACTGGACGGGCAGAATTGCTTTGGCAGAGCATTCGAATCAAATCCCCCAGTCAAGGTTTTGTTGACTCAGCCCAATCGTCCCTCTGGGTCAATAAACTGAGAAGCCAACAGTTGTCACGGTATGGAGAGGCTTGCCCCTGCGCAAGATAGCGTGGAATTCTACCACTGGCTGGCACAGGGCCTCCTACAGATATTAGCAGCGTTCCATGCTCACTTGAGCAGGGATAGACTTCCACCTCTTCTTGACTGTGTGACGGTAATGATGATGATGATGACGACAACGATGTTGACTATCACGAAGTTTGTGACAGCGCTGTCGTTATTCTGACCTTATAAAGCCACGAGCCTTGGCAGAGTGTCATTGCAATAGAATTGCAAAATAACAGCGGAGGAAATAAATGAGTGTGCCACCTAAGTTATTGCAATCCAGAACAATTGCAAAACTAATTAAAAGCAGAATTCTGCTAAGTTAAATGTTAAGGTGGATCACAAGGATTTTCGAGTATAATCAAGAAATTTTAAGTGGGGAATATTTACTGTGATCACAGTACATCACTAAAGGGAGCTGTAATCAAAAGACTTATGCAAAGTGCGGCTTGAACTACAGCACTCCAATTCAAAGTGATGTTTTGCCCAAATGAGCATTGGGGTGGTGCTCACCTGTTTAGAGCCATGAGCCACTGGCAGAAATTCTTCATTCTTATGGCAAGGGCAAGCCTCTCCCTAGGACAACCACTCTTGACTTTCACACAAAGCAGCACTTATTTTAGCTAACTCTGGGGAAATGAATGCCTGGGTCAACCAGTCCAAACCAGGAATTGAACTCCATCACCTCCTAATCGCAAGCCGCTCACTCTAACGCCGAACCTATGTTTTTAAATTTGCAATTGATGTATTCGCTGAACGGAAGGCCAAACAAAACAGAAAAAGAAATCTAAATTATGGATCACAATCACGCAGACGGAGGCTGTAAAATTATTGAAAGCCCGTATTGTCAAGAGACTATTCCTTTTTGAATCGAGGGGGAGCAACGTCAATTTTAGCCGGAGCCAATCTTGCAACTCGAGCACATGCTCCCTGATTATTTTGTTCTTTTCTGTCGCCGTTAATCAATCCCTGTTGCCCAACCCCGCGATCATCTCGCGTGATTGCCTCGGTTAAAACCTCACCGCTCACAACATTGACGGGGCAATTTTTTCGCTGATTAGGGTCTCCGTGTGGATTATATGTAGACAAAAAAAATCTCCGTAACTTGTGACCGCAAGATGTTCTCCAATAACCCTCTTTTTTTTGGCAATCAAAAATACTTTTGAATAATATTGGGGAAGCAAAGGTCTGTGCAACCAGTTCCGTGAGCAATGGACACTGCTCCTACACGGCAACTGTTTTTGCTGCAAGTCGCTCCGGTGTATTTGCATCAGGATTGTTTTGTTATTTTAAAATAAAAACATCATTTTCGTGATTACCATATGCGGCGTTCCACGATTAAATGAATCCACGCTACTCGTTGCCGTACATTATATAATTATTTTGTTCGGGTCCTGTCAATTTAATTGGGACCAGAATTGAGGTTACACACTTTCGCATAAAATCCCAACACAGCCAGGTAATGGGCCGCGTGTCATGAATGTGTGTATGTTGTATGTGTGTATGTTGTATGTTTCAATTTAGATGTAAATTTGCATAGCTCCAGTGGCTTCCTAATATTGGAAGGAAGAGCATTCCAGACGGCCGCAAAAGTGCATCTAAAAGCACGCGATGCGGTAACCTCATTTGTTTGATGGTTGTTACACAAAGACATTATTAAACCTAAATAATAATACTGTGTTAATGCCCCATACCCATGACCACCGATCCAGTAAGCATGCCAACGTTGGGCCAAGTTGCCTCTTGACTTTGTGAGAGTAATGATGATGATAATGCTGGGCCAACCATGCCCTGTGGTCAGAACCACTGGACCAACATTATTCCAACATTGGCCCAGCGTTCATTTGTTTACCGCAGAGTCATCCAGGCTTTATTTTTACGAAGTGCTTTTGGAAATAATTGGATATACATTATTTCGATGAATTTCACGGCAACGTTGCATTACGCAATGCGGAACGCCAAAAAGAGAACACAGCAGGTGAGTGATTTCGATACGCTCGGGCAAATAATATTGCGCTGGGTGAGACGCGTGCGTCGGACGCAAGAGGGCTGCATACCGAAACAGGCATTGGAGTGGTCTCCGCCAGTCCCACGACCGAGGGGAAGACGAACAGCAGACTGCGGCATGCTGTCAGGGCAGGTCTCTGGCACACGTGTGGCTAACGTGTGCCAGCTGTGGGTTCTGGCAAAGGGGCAGGCAGCGGTGGGTGCTGGGCGGTCGCATCAAGAGCTTTCGCTGCGATGACATTTTTTTTGCTTCATGTGCTCTCGTCTACTGTAGGGATATTGGCTTGCAAAGGAAATCCAAGAGAACTCCCCTCCCCCCCCAACCGACCTGTGTGGCTAATGCTCACAAAATATGCACAGGTACGGTGACGTCCTACTTGATGTACTGCCTCTCAGAAGAAGCTAATTGCACTACAAGTGGGTAACTTGGAAAAATTACACGAGTAAGATCAACTGAGTCAAAGTCTGAAGCACGGGATTAGAGGTGTGTGTGTGTGTGATTGTGTAGCGGTTAGCGCGCTGCGCTATGAACCCGGCGACACAAGTTCGATTCCCGCTCACGGACAACACCGGTGACGATTATCTGAACTGGTCCCGGGCCTCCCCTAGGTCGACTCAGCCTCAAATGAGTACCTGGTGCGGTGTGTAAACATCACCACTAGGGAGACAAAGGCGGTCGGGCGTGGTGCTGGCCACCCACCCCCTCGTGTACCGTTCTGGCCTTCATAGGTGCTCGCTAACAGCACTTGCCCCTACAGTCTGTTAAGGCTATACGGGGGATCTTTGTCTTTGCCACACAAAAAGACCCGGCATTGGCACAAGAAGAGGCAGTCAATGGCAAGCGCAAATCACACAGCACCCTGCACTATAAGGACGTTATTATCATCAGCGGAGATGCTTGTGTTAAATGACTGAAGGATTAGTGTGCTTATTGACTTACTTGCTAATATTGGGGCACGACTGTGGTGAGATGTTAACTACCTCTCCTGGTATACAGGAGGTCGCGTGGATTTTTATCTCCGGGTCCTCTCGTTGTTTTCCCTCCACATTTAGAAACTCGCGTTTAGAATACTTGGGTGCCATAAACGTCCACACGATGAGCCACTTCGCTGAGCTATAATTTGTGATCGCCAAGTAGCTTCTGAAAAAGAGCTAAATAGCAAAGTGAGCCTTAAATCTAGATTTGAAGTTTCCGTGACTGCAGCGATCCATACTCTTTGGTTCTTTCGGTAAAGTCACGTAGGTATAAAATAAAATAAATTCACGACGTTTAGATTTCAACACAAGCAATCATCATCAGGTGGGAAACCCACAGCAAGAAAATGTTTTGCTGAAGTGGGAGCGAGAGTTGCCGTGGTAAGAGGTTATACGGGCAAGGAAGGGGGAGGAGCAGGGGGGGGGGAGAGGGAAAATAAAAAATATGGTTTGGCTTTAGTTTAATCTTGCGTGAAACCGCAAGCACAAGACGGGACTCAGACACCTAAGTGCTCTGTCATTACCTTCACCCCTCTCTCTGCCACCCTAAACCCCCCCATGCCCCCTCCTCACTGCCTCCCCCACAGTCTTCAAGTTTTAATGTTAACAAAAAAATAGTTCGGCCAGATATTCAAATATGATGCGAGTGAACAATCCGACGGTGTTGTCACGGGCAGACGCGGCACATGCGATGCTGTGTAAAAGCAAAGAAAAAAAAATCTAAAAATCACTCAAAACAGGTTTATTCACAACCGGCCAATGCCAGGGTTCGCGTGACGTCGTTGCGTTAACGTCAAAGACATTTCTTTTCAAACGGCTCCGAACGCGATCTTATCCGGGCGTGCTTTTGTGCCAACATTTCAAAAAATGTGCGTCAGATCGAATGGTGCAGAGAGAGAGAGACAAAGCGGAGGGGGAGCTTTTGTGCAGTCGGCACAAAGAGACAATCACGCGCGCGCGCACCATCCCTTCGAGAATTACGAATTCAACGTTGAATGACAAATCGTCGAGGCTCGGGCCGTTGAGAAAAGCACGAACTGGAAATGCGCTGTGTGCACAGCTCTCCTGTGCGTTTTCGCGTCGTGCCACGTGCTCTCCGGCACGACGTACATAGGTACGCGCGTGTGTGTGTGTGAGGAGCGGTAGTGTAGAAGATGTTAGCGCTATGCTGTGCTGCAGTCGAAACGTCATGATAATTGTATTTCGATTTAAAGCTTTCGTGACTGCAGGGATTCATCTTCTTGGTTCTTTCGGTAAAGTCACGTAGAAGGGAAGTAATAAAATAATAAAAATAAAATATAATAAAATAATTCTCCACCTGAGGACGGCTACATGCGCTGTGGCCGAAACGTCGTGAGAATTATTTTATTATGTTTTATTTTTATTATTTTATTACTTCCCTTCTACGTGACTTTACCGAAAGAACCAAGAAGATACTTTTATTGTTTCATATATTTTTTATTCTATTGTTTCCCTTCTACGTGACTTTACCGAAAGAACCAAGAACATTGTGAAATTAGTAACACGATGCAAAACGGCCCTTTGTTGTGCTCACGCACACGCTGTGCATTTGCTGACAATCGGTGGTTCTATGCGCACCGCAAAAAAATGTGGAAGAACTGCCAGCAAAGCAAGTGCCGTATTACGAAAGCAAACACGTATCGTTGTCGTTTTATTTAAAATCACGCACGAGGCTCGGGTGAGTGAGCGGTGCATTCATATGATGCACAATGAGATCGCTGGGCGAACGCGTGGCTCAATTACCGGCGACCTTCGACACGGCCTCAACCCGCCGCGATCCAGCACGACACGATGCCTCCTCCAGGGCCGTGTCGCGTCATCTTCCCACGTTGACCCAGCGGTGCTCGCACTCAACAAACCGCACGTAGGCACTCTTCTTGTTGTTGTTGTGTTCGCCTTCCCAACCACTTTCGGTCGCTACTTCCTTCGTGAACCCAAAACGAACTGCGCCCTATTCAAAACGCAAAACGCAGTCGAGCGCAAATTCCCAGCAAACGGCTGTGCAGTGTGTCCAGTGACAATAAACACCTACGTTGCTTTTAAGCGCGCGATGACGCAGCGATACATGCAATGAATCGATCACTGCGCAAATATTCCCATCTGTATGATTCGTACGAGGTAGGGCCTGTAGAGCATCGCTAAGTGCACTGTGCCTGAACCTGGTGCCCCTGAGTTTCCTTCCTGGCCACGGCGAGCATCGGTGGCGAGTGATTTCTGAACAGGATCTGAGCTCCTTCGCCAATTCACCAGACCGGCGCGTGCGGCAAAGTATGGTCAAATCAACCCGCATGACTGACATACCTGAACGCAGCCCCATCGCCATCAGCAGATACTTGGCACAGTTAGATGGTCTCCTCTGCACAGCTGCCGTTCCGTGCTCGTGTCAGAAGCGTAAACGCAAAAGCGCGGCAATTGCCCGGGGCACTTTTGAAGACAATCTCGAATTGAATCCACTGCTGGATTGAGTCACTCCTCCCACCCACGCCACGTCAGTTATAGGGAATCGTTTGGCCATACTTCGGCGCAATAATCGGCGCATGTTGGTCGAGCGAACAGGGGACCAGGGTTGCATCAGACATCACGCGTAACCGATGGTCGGCGGAATTTATCTCAGCTCTCCGGGTTCAGAGTGGAGTGGCCTCACCGTTGAGGCATTGCTACACTGCTTTACCCGGATATGTGAATAGATGATAAAAAAAATAAAAAATAAAGAGGTAGTTAAAATTTTTATTTCGCACGCTGCTTCACTCGGGGTAACGTCACAAGCCCTCGCAGCCCTGACCCTTGGATAATTGAGGAAACGCCGGGGACATTTGGCAGGCAGACGAGCTTCCGTTCAAGCGACAGCCTTCACCAACGCTCATTGTTTTCACGTGGCCTCTCTTTTCTCACGAAGCAATGTCACACGCGCTCAAGGCGTTTTAGTAATCTGCCGATGAATAGCCGGACAGCCGTTGCTTGCGGCTGCCGTTAAATAAAAAAGAAACACGAGCTGGGAATGGGAGCACGGGGCAAGCGTGGGCAGAGGAGAGTATGCATAAAGCAATAGCGCTTTCTTTATTCTCTACGTTACAGGTGTGGGGGCTGTCACCTGAACATTTATGGGGTTGATTCTCCCCCTCCAAACTATACGAACGTGAATTCCGTGAGAGGTGTGCTTCCGACCATCCCACGAAACGTAAAAAAAGGAAAACGGCTGCCAGCGCCCGAGTGCCGGTGCTGAGAATATTTACGCTCGCGTCCGTAAACCGCACCGCTGCCCCACCGCACGGACGTAAACATGCGCTGATCGAAGAAAAAAAAATCCAATGCCATTTAAATCGCACGAGCCCATAACGACAATTTTGCACGGTGGCACGAGAGTCAGCCGCGCGCGCACGCACGCACGCTCTATGAATCCGAATTGCATTTCCAGTGTCGGTAGGATTCTGCGTTAACTCAAGGGGATGCTTGCCCCTTGAGCAGCAATTCAAGCGGGGGGGGGGGGGGGGGGGGTCCTCGTCGTCGAGCGATATGAAACCTTGGCCACGATTCGAACAATGACTCATCTTTGTTCGGTTTAACACGTAGGCTTTCGCGACAAATATTGTCCATGAACTAAACTATTTTTGTTATATTTTAGCAGGTAAGGCCCGCTGAGCTGTATAGATATTTTTCAGAAGCGACCTGGCCCTCACAAATGAAGTGGATTATCATGCGGAAATTGACAGCAGCCAATTAACCGAAACGCATGTTGATTCTAAATGTGGATGGAAACATTGGAGGACCCGGAGAAAAATCGACGCGGCCAAGGGGAGAACATGCAAACTCCAAATATCGAGGCATCGCCAAGGTTGGGATCGAACCCACGACCTCCTGTATACCAGGCGAGAGAGTTAGCATCTCGCCACCGTGTTGCCATTATAACGTTTGTTTGTAAATGTTGTGGGTTTAATCTTCAACACACCGGCGTGCTGAAGTAGCATCGAATTGTCACGTTAAGTTCACGTAACAAATCTGACTAATTTGCTGTGTCGGGTGGTGGCGGGGTTAACGACACATTTATTACGCCATCTCTGTTCAGACAACCTGTGACGAGGCTACCCCCTCCCCCCCAATATGAAGGTCGTCAGCCATGACCGATCCACTGCTGGATGGAGCCGCCCCTCCTCAAAGTCGTCACCGCCACTCGCCTCTGTCCAGTGACCTGAACGACCCACCACCTCGCGCACGAGGAGCTGATTGGGATAACTTATGGCGGGGTAAAAATGTGCGCGACTCACAGTGTCAAAATCCGAGATGAACAGTAAGTAAGCAACATGCGTCGATAATAATCGGCATTTGCACTGAGAAAGGCACCTTCCACCGTGCAAGGAAAGGGGCGAACGTTATCACATCGGAATCTTTAGATCTCGTGGAGAAATCCGATGAGCTGTTAAGCTCTTTTCCACAGATGTGCCAGTGGTTTGTGTTGGCAAAAATAATGAAGAAACCAGGTGGCGCAATAAGAGCCAGGGAGGCACAAACGGTGATTTGAAGAAAGCGTTTTAAACGGTTGTGTTTTGCATCGGGAACCTAAAGAACGCAGGGCACACCTTTATTACCCTGACGCTTTTTCACTTGTGAAGGTTTATTGACAGTTAAACGTGCATTAGGGAAATCGAAAGACGTTCCCACGGATCTCGAAAAGGATTTACAGTTGTTGATTTATTCCTTTTTACAGAATCGGTGGAACTGTGCGTACACCGTTTACCGACGTAAAAATAAAAACTATAACGGCATCGCAAACGAATGTGCTGTTTGTAATGTTTTTCCTTCATGCCGTAGAGTACGTTGCTTCTCATATTGTGTGCCGAGCTGACAAATCACCGTCAGTAAGCCGGGCCTCAGCAGATCTCAGAAGCTCAGCAAGGCTGGAGCCTGGATAGAGCTTTCTTTGCTTGCGTGTCATGTATTGCTAGCGTGGATCTGTGAGGTGGCCAAAGGATGGCCAGTGCCAAGTCTGATCCCCCAGTATGCATGTCCGGTTTTCCCCGGGAACTTCTGTGTCCAAGCCAAACCCTCATTCACTGGTATAGGCAAAGCATCCCCGATGCAAGACGCTCGTCAACAAGTCTTGAGATTCACTGGTGCCACGCTGGCTAGGAGATGTTAACTACCTCGCCTGGGTATACATGAGGTCGTGGGTTTGATCCCGGCCCTGACGCCTGCTGGATGCATTTGGAGTTTGCGTGTCTCTCTCCCCGTGGCTGCGTTTCGAGGGTTTGTCTGCTATAAATGTCCACGTGATAAGCCACTTGGCTGAGCTATCATTTGAGTCCAGGTCGCTTCTGAAAAACGCTATATAGCTATGTGAGCCTTACCTGGTAACATAAAATAATTAATTGGCATTACAGTAAATAATCACGTTTGCATCCGTGACTTTTTGACCATACACGAGTTATTTTTTGCGTGTTATATATCACACGCTCCTGTGTAGACGGCGTTATAGTATTGTCCGGCAAACCTGTTGCGATTCTAGGTCCAAGTATTGCTAGCGATGCTCACAATGCTCTCTTCAACTGTGGCGCGATTATCAAGCAATACATGATAATGAGGATGATGATGATTTTTTTTTCCATTAGCACTAATTTGTAAGGTTAGCCCAGCAATGTTCTCTCTGGAGCGAGGCGTGCCGTAGTTGACCAAGGATTACATGAAACACCGTGTGCGCTGAACTTATTCAGTGCAATGGAAACGATCCTTGTGTGGCGAGCGTGTACGTCAATGCTTTTCCACTGCGGTCAGCTGATCTGGCGCCTGGATCACAAGAAAGTGGAAAACAAACTCAGTCCCATGTTCACGTCGGCTCTGGTGGGGGGGACCCCATATGCACAAGTTAGTGAGCACCTATGAAGACAGGCACGGCACACAAGGGGGTGGGTGGCCAGCACCACGCCCGGCCACCTTTATCTCCCAAGTGACGCTGTGCTCATGTGAGGCAGAATCGACCTAGGGGAGGCCCAGATAGTGGATCGGATAATCGTCACTGGTGGGACACACACACACGCACGCATGCATCGGCATACAACAGACACACACGGGCACTAGGCGTCGTGTCGGTAACATTTCCCCACCCTCGCGATTCTATAAGCCTGACTGCCGCGATTGAGAGTCACTATTCGAAAACACTGCAAGTGACATTTTAAGCGCCTCGAGTGGCTGCAGGAGTACAAACTGCGCGCCGCTGTGCAAGTTGAAGATCTGTGCGTGCGTGACATCAGTTGCGTCTGTGTGGCAGGAACGGATCTTGCCCCGGGGGGCCCTCCCTCGGGGGTCTAAATTGCATGAAATGAATGTCGACACGAGAGAGACAAAGGCAGTCGGTCGGGGGTTGTTCTGGAGGCCCCCGGCTCTGCGTGTGCCCGTTGTTGGCTTTAACGAGTGCGGTAGCATCACGCGGATTGGGCGCGGAAGCACCATGATTCAGCGGCTCTCGCACTGCTGGATGAGTCTAGCGACTCGCACGCTTGATTCGATCCGTGTATTGCGCGAACAAGAAGTGGCTGTTATTGTTGATCTGTTGCACCGGTACACCGCTAACACGAATGCTGACAGCTCGACACATTTATCAATAGCACCGCGTGGCGTTAAAAGAAAAAATATTATACAATATAAGTGCTATCATTATATATATACATTATAAACATGATAGCACGTAAAAGTGTACTATGAAGAAGAGACATTGCCCAAAACGTTGCCTATGATGTGTTTTCTTTTAATGCCAGTGTTATTGATGAATGTGTTGGGGGTTTTTTGTTGTTGTTATTTCTGACTTTTAACTATTGCCAATGCAGCAGCAGCAGCATCACCAAATAAAATATTATAAATGCTGGATCATGGGGATTGACCATAGTTCAGCATGATGGTCAGTGCGGGTTCGTAAGGGGGAGCCAAGAGCTGATTCGGATGTGACTTGCCACTGATGTTAGCTGCGCATGGCAACTAAACTAGATTCATCCGGCAGTGTGAGAGCCACTGAACCAAGGTGCTTCTGCGCCCCATCCGTGTGATGCTACCGTACTCGTTAAAGCCAACAGCATTTGTCTGTCTCATGTCGGCATTCGCATGGACGCCCCTGAACTCATTTGTTGCAGTAAAAGTCACGTAGACATTATTTTCTCTTTCTACGTGACTTTACCGAAAGAACCAAAGAGTCATTCCTGCAGTCACGAAAGCTCCAAATCAAGTTTCATGTCATGCATTGTCGAGGCCCCCCGGGGGCAAGATTCGCACCTGCCACACAGACGCAACAGATGTCACGCACGCACAGAGAAGCCAAGACCGCGTGGGCTCGTGCCTGACTCAAACGTCGGGATCCGCGACGCGTCGCTTGTCCACCGCAAGCGAGTACACGCACACACACACGGAGTTGGCAGAGATCGGCGCGGAGCGTAAAGTACTGGTGGGGATGCTTCATTATTGCAACTCACTCACTCGAATGGGACGTCTGGAAAAAAACTAAAACGTTACCAAGCTGCAGCGTGTAACGAAATTTCACCGGTGCGTGTCGTGACCGGGTAACTGCAAGATCCCGAGCTGCGTTGCCTTCCGGTTGTCGAACGAACACGTTTTAAGGTCGAGCTCATTACACACAAAGTGCTTGCCACTAATGATCTCGTCAAGGAGCATAAACCATCATCACGCGAGCTCCGGTCAACCTCGCAGCAGCAGCGGCTTTTGACTCAGCCATCGAACAAAGAGGGTCACCGCATCGCATGGCGCTTTCAGATGCGCTTCTGCGGGCCGTCTGGAACGCTCTCCCTTCCGATATTAGGAAGCCACTGGGGAGCAGTGTGCTTTCAACTTTAGATTGAAAACTCATTTCTTTACAACTGATTTTTGTGTTTAGTTTGTTGTGCTTCCCCCGCATCTCCGAAAAGCACATTTGCCTACGTACGGTGTGATAGAAGATCAACATACTTCCATGCATTAAGGGCACGAAGCACAAACGCGGCCTCCAAGCAGCTGAAGGGGGACGCGGATTGATGAAAGACTGAAAGCTAACCAAATATCAGTTTGAATTAAGATGCAAAATAACATGAAAGGTGAATTAACATTTAAAAAAACCCCACAATGAACTATCATCTCTATTTTTTCTGTAGCTCTCGTCTCTTGCACTCTCTCCATCTCAGCAAGCTGCATTTCATCTCACTCGCGTACATATTCATCTCGTGCCTATATCTCTTCTGTCGTCTCGCGATCCAACCCAAAAAAAACACCCTCTATTATAAACCTTACATTGTTAGCGCAGTATACAAACAAATACACTTTCAATACACGCAGTACAGAAGCGATGGTTCAGTTTTTATCAAACTCTGCGATGAACAAGGGTGACTCCAGATGAGTTCCCAGTTATGGGGCCACGATGGCGTGGTAATTACCTCTCCTGGTATGCAGGAGGTTGTGGGTTCGATCCCGACACTGGCACCTGAATATTTGGACTTTGCATGTTCTCCCCGCATGGATTTTTCTCCGGGTCCTCCGGATGTTCCGTCCACATTCAGAATCGACAGGCGTTTACAGTATTTGGCTGATGCTAAACATTCAAAACTTTGGGCAGGGGGAGGGTGGGCTGGACGGGGGAAAGGAGGGAAAAGGCGATTTGTGCACCCATTTGTACAGCTGTGAGGACTAACGGCTAAAGGAGGAGGGGAGTAGGAGGGGGGGGATTTTACAAGTTTTGCCCATTGTTTCAAATGCTGCCGTGCCGGGAGATCGAACCGGCGACCTCCGGATTGCGACGAGGCAACAGCACAACACCCACGGCCACAAGTTACTCCCAAGAGCTGTGGGTTTTCCAACCAAAACCGATCCCCTTTAAAAAAAACACACACACACGCCACACACAACTTGTGGAGATGAGCGCGCTAAAGTATTTGTGCACATCCTGATGAGATTGTTTCCAACTGCTTCTCAGACGGCTCCCCTCCAACTCCTCGTGGGGTGTTGTTCTTTTTTGGGGTCCGGACAAATGTTGCCGAAGCCAAAAGGCCGCCCCGTGGTGACGAGGCGCTGGTAATTGAAACCGGAGCTGGGAAAGGCAGAGACTCACCCTCAAAGCGCGGTTCCCATAAGCCGAGAAAACACCAGGAGCCACCTTCTTCTGTGCGCACCATTAAAACTGACAAATAAGTTGCGTAACGCCTCTTCGGGAGCGGACACATGTGAAAGGAGCCTTTGGCTTATTTTAAGTGGCTTTTAGTAAGACTACAAAAAAGCCCCAACTACTATAAACACGTGAAAAGCAGTTCCACAACAGAACATATGAGTGTTAAAAAGAGGGCATTCTGTTCACAGTTGTTGCCAAAGTTTAAGGAAACAACAGTCTTCTTGTGTGTGGCATTGTACGGCAAAACTCATGAAGTTCATGTCCATGTGTGATGGCCGGAGCGTGGCCTCGAAGGATGCTGAATCGATGGCTTCAATGGCTCCGCTGAAATTGCGAAGCTTCCACAATGGTTCACGTTGTGGGTCACATGGTCTCGCTCAGAGGAAGGTCAAGAACGGGTAGCCATTCCTGTATTGGATTGGTTAAAATTCAAATCTGTCAGTGGCGAGAAAGGCCATCAGAGCAGAATAGTTTTGCGCAGGTTGGGAAATGAACAGACCTAACAACACGCAACGTTTTGCAGCGTTGCTGGTACAAAAGCTCATGTGCAGGCAACGCTGCACATCTTTTGTATGTCGTTAATACGCCGACAGGTTTGGGTATGCTGCGCATGTGTTTATGTAACAGAATCAGAATATTTATTTAGACTGGACGTATCCGATGAGCTAGAAAGATCTTTTTCACAGATGTCCAGTATGGGCAGGTCAGCATCTGAATGCTTCACAGGAGAGAAACATAATTGAAAAAAATAATAGCCGTACGCATACAATCAAGGGCGGCAACGTGTCAACCAACCACACGATGTTGAGAGGAAAATAATTCCAGTGACCGGGAGTTGAAACCGAGATGAATCGACCTCCCCTGGAGCGAGGGTTTAAATCTGTGAAAAAGAGCTTGTATGTATGTTGTAAGTATGTTGTATGTATGTTGTATGTATGTTGTAAGTATGTTGTATGTATGTTGTATGTATGTTGTAAGTATGTTGTATGTATGTTGTATGTATGTTGTAAGTATGTTGTATGTATGTTGTAAGTATGTTGTATGTATGTTGTAAGTATGTTGTATGTATGTTGTGTGTATGTTGTATGTATGTTGTATGTATGTACGTTGAACTTTTCTCGCACCATACATAGCCAACCGTGCCAATCGGAGGCGCGGGGGAAGAACAACAAACTGAACACAAAAAGCAGTTCGGAAGAAATGATTCATATTCTTAGGTTTTTTCGGTAAAGTATACGGCCCTTGCCCCACCACCTTCTCCAACCATTATATAAACGGAGTGGTAGCTCCTGCAATCTCTCATTTACTTGCAATCTCTCATTTACTTGATACAGCTGTCGTGGCTGTGACGGTACCACCTGAAGACGGAAGCTTGTGTTGCCTCCGAAACGTCGTGATTTTTATATTATTTTACTTTTTAATGTTTTTACCTACGTGACTTTACCGAAAAAACCTAAGAATATGAATCATTGCAGTCACGAAAGCTTCAAATCTAGATCGAAAGAAATGAGTTTTCAATCACAGATTTAAAAGTGCAGCTTCATAGCTCATCGGATTCCTCCAGTCTAAATAAAGATTCCGATTCTTTATTTCTCAAGTGGAGCCAACGTGTCTGTAATGAGTACCGAGAGAGAGGGGAGCTGGGAATTTTCCCCTGCTGCCCCTCCGCTATAGAGAGACGGAGCGATACAATCGGCTCGTGTGCAGGACCCCAATGGACCATTGTCTTGCGGTATCGTGAGAATGCCGCTACGGAGTGATTATGCCTTCATTGATCATGGCGGACGATGAGCATTGTTTTTTTTTAATGTATTATAGTAATCGCTTTGTCTTGATAGCCTGAAGATGTTTACAAGTGCTAGGGTACTTTAGCTCAGATTATCGTTTAATATTGGACGTATTCCGGACCAGAGCGAATATGCCCCTTATTGAGTATTCATCGGGTTTCCGTTAATATACAGCAGAAATAATTGCATTGATTTAAAAAATGCCTGTTATTGGCTATTGCCTGATGAGGCTGGTTGCAATCATCGGCGAAACGTCATACTCAAATTGTAAAAGTTTTACTCTCCAACACACTGCTGTGTGCTGAACCAGTAACTAATTGGCACGTTCTGTTTACGTGACAAACCTTACTAATTGTCTGTGTCGGGTGGTGGCGGGTTTAACGACACATTGCTGTGGTTTTCACACCTGATGATGATTGCTTGTGTTGCAATCGAAACGTCGTGAGAATTTTATTGTTTCATTTTTATAATTTTTTCCCTTCTACGTGACATTACCGAAAGAACGAAGAATATGACACATTTATAGTCACGTGATCTAAACCCCCAAAAAACCTTCTATCGTGGGAAAATATTGTTTGCGAAAGCCGACTACGTTTCGATTTAAAGCTTTCGTGACTGCAGGGATTCATCTTCTTGGTTCTTTCGGTAAAGTCACGTAGAAGGGAAGTAATAAAATAATAAAAATAAACATAATAAAACAATTCTCACGACGTTTCGGCCACAACGCCCACCTCCTACGCATTTTCCATGTATATGCTAAATTCCTCTTCATATGCACATTCTTTTGTTAAGGCGCTCTTTCTTCCACCTCCAACGCAGCTTATATATAAGCTCCTAGCTTGGCATTGTCTCATTCTTCACCTGAGGACGGCTGCTTGCGTTGTGGCCGAAACGTCGTGAGAATTGTTTTATTATGTTTTATTTTTATTATTTTATTACTTCCCTTCTACGTGACTTTACCGAAAGAACCAAGAAGATGAAGCCGACTACGTGTTACACTGTTTTCGTCCAATGTTGTTTATGTTTGCTTTTAAATTTTATTATTATTTTTCTATCTACGTGACTTCCCCGAAAGAACCAAAGACTGTTCATTCAACGTGTTGAGTAACTTGGCGTGTCACAAAAACAGAAACGCGTCTCGTTCGCAGGCACCACTGGCGCCGCGCTATATTGTGATTCAGGCGTTGCTTTACCAGTGGCGCCCTGATTACAATTGATTGCGTATGTCTGTAAATAGATGGAGCTGGTCACGCGTGGCTTATTTTGACTTAAAAACGTATCCACTGGCAAGTGAGGAAAGCGTTTACTTGGCGAGATAAAACGGGCGTATCTACGTCTTGTAGCGCTGCTCAAAAGCAAGAGTGTTATTTATGGGAACAGGCATGAGTCTGCATGCATCCCATCGACGTGCCGTGTTACTTTTTCGTCGAATAAAGGCGAAGGTGCAGATATTCTTAGGTTTTGTCGTTAAAGTCACGTAGGTAAAACATTAAAATTAATAAAAGTAAAATAAAATAAAAAATCACGACAGCTGTATCTTGATACAGCTGTCGTGGCTGTGACGGTTCCACCTGAAGACGGAAGCTTGTGTTGCCTCCGAAACGTCGTGATTTTTTTTATTTTATTTTACTTTTATTAATTTTAATGTTTTACCTACGTGACTTTACCGAAAACACCTAAGAATATGAATCCTTGCAGTCACGAAAGCTTCAAATCTAGCGAAGGTGCAGCCCTGCGATTGTTCTCTCAGACCACTGCAGGCAGAGGGCGCCTCCAGTGGAGGAAGCACTGTAGGGCCCCTCTAGGAGGGTACTTGTGGCCTACTCTTCCACACTGACCAGACGTCTTATGTAAAAACTAGCTTGACTACGCGGCTTGTATTCTTGTCTTGGATTAACACACGGCCTACGCGGAGGTGGGGGGGGGATGCGTGACGTCAGCAGGCACACTGCGTGACGTCAGCAGGCACACTGCGTGACGCTGCCGCATGCGGGTGACATCACAGATGTGACGTCACCGCTCACTTGCCGTGCAAAATATATCCATTATTGCGCCCCCCCCCCTCCCTCAAAATACAAAAGTCTATTTTTATACTTTTTGCATGTTGGACAGTCTGGAAGCTACCCACATGCCAAATTTCAAGTTTGTTGCATGTTGGGAAGTATGCTAAACATTTCGAACAGACACACATATTCACAAATTTCCCTTTCATATATATAGAGATGTGCTAGCACTCCCACACTTCAACGCACCACACTTGACCGGCCGTGTGGACAGAGGTGGTAATCGGAGGTGAGCGGAGGGGGATGTAAGATCTTTGCCCATTGTTTCAACTGCCGCGCCAGGAGATCGAGCCGGGCGAACTCTGGATTGCAAGTCCAGGGTGCTGCTGACCCATTACACAGCGGCAGCTCCAAAAAGATTGCTGTGCGTCTTGCGAAGGTCTATATTGTGACTGAGAGCTTTAAGAGCGACGTTCGGCCTCCGTTTAGCCGGCGTTCATCGTCGTCGTACACGGTGGATCGCACAACTCGACATTTTTATTTAAAAGCGCGCTGCTTAATGAACGCACGCTCAACATGGAGGACCACGTGAAGGTTACCAACATCTCTCCTGGTATACTGGCTTCGCAATATGCCGGCGGCAGTGAGTGATCCTAAACTGCATGGGGCGATGCACATCATATCTGATGCACGAGTGGCGACTAAAAGACAACCGCCGCTGCAGCTGATGTGCAATTTAAGTGAAATCTTGGGGTTTTTTTATATTTATTTTCGCTCAATATGTGCGTACGATGCCCTTGCAACTGAGCAGCAAAACGTGTTGGAAGAATGTAGACGGACGGAATGTAGGAGAGTCAAAACCGCCTAGTAGGGCGCTGTTTGTATCGCTCTATTTCATTCCTTCAGAAGACACAGCTTGAGCACATCGTTCTATCACAGTTAGCGGCGGCGAAGTCACCAACACGGAACGGAAGTTTGTGTAAAATGTCCCAGCAACAGCAAACTTTTTTTCGAAGGCTAAAACAGTTGGTTGAAGTTTAGGTATATATATATAAAAAAGGGACCACTTTCATGAAAAAAAGAAATCATATTTAATTATTTAAACGTTACATTCTAACACGTAGGCTTTCGCGACCAATGTCATCCATAATAGATGTTTTTTTTGGGTTACATCACGATCTAACCCAAAAAAAACTACAATATAAACGTTACATTGTTAGCGCAGTATACAAACAAATATACTTTCAATGCACGCAGTACAGAAGCGATAGTTCAGTGGTTATAAAACTTTGCGATGAACAAGGGTGACTCGAGATGAGTTCCCAGTTATGGGGCCATGATAGCGAGGTGTTAATTACCTCTCCTGGTATACAGGAGGTTGTGGGTTCGATCCCGACCCTGGCACCTGAGTATTTGGACTTTGCATGTTCTCCCTGCATGGATTTTTCTCCGGGTCCTCCGGTTTTTTCCGTTCACATTAAGAATCGACAGGCGTTTAGAGTATTTGGCTGATGTGAATTTCCCCATGATAAGCCACTTCGTTGAGCTATCATTTGTGAGAGCCAGGTCGCTCTTGAAAAATAGCTATATATCATCTTGGTTCTTTCGGTAAAGTCACATAGAAGTGAAGTAATAAAATAATACAAATAAAACATAATAAAATAATTCTCACGACGTTTCGGCCACAACGCAAGCAGCCGTCCTCAGGTGAAGAATGAGACAATGCCAAGCTAGGAGCTTATATATAAGCTGCGTTGGAGGTGGAAGAGAGAGCGCCTTAACAAAAGAATGTGCATATGAAGAGGAATTTAGCATATACATGGAAAATGCGTAGGAGGTGGGCGGGGGGGTTTCAAAGTCATATTATGCCCATGCATTATGCAGGATCAACAGCACCAAGGGGGGGGGGGTGCAGGGATTAGCAGTAACAGAGGAAAGGAATGTTAATGATATGTAGCTGCAGTTACTCAACAACCACGTAGAAAACTAAAGTATAAACTACATAAAAAACTAAAGTATAAATTGCATAGCACCATCAGTATACTTACTATACTCTACACTAAGCTGAGTTACTAACAGCAAGTAATACATTACAATTCTACGTCGTAAAAATTATATAATATGCTTCCATCTAAACTTTATTCTATTGTATCACACGAGCATATACCGTACTATATACTGCCAACATTAAATTATATACTGTATTGCTGTAAACCAACCTATACCTTATACATTTAATATAACACTATGTATTATTCTACCCACCCTAATGTGTGTCGAAATGGTTTATTACGTCCTTCCAATGATTGCTAAACCAGAATCCATCTTCTCGGTTAAAATTGTCTCTGTGTTTGTATATGTGGATCGCCTCATGAACGAATCTCTCATGATAGCCAGATGGCTTGCAGAGAACCTCTGTCTTGGAGAAGTCAATATCATGTGAGCCCACTGAGTTGTAACAGTGATCTGCCACGGCTGAGGTGTTTGTCCTACCGTGTTTCAGGTCAGCTTTATGTTCACGGATGCGGTCTGAGACATGTCGTTTGGTTTCCCCAATGTAACTGCTACCACAGAGGAAACTTAGTTTGTAGACGCCAGGGTACTGTATGTCTGGAACCACATCTTTTACAGACGGTACCAGATCACGGATTTTATGTACTGTGTTGAATCGGACCTGGATCTTGTGTTTACGTGACTTTACCGAAAGAACCAAGATGATGAATCCCTGCAGTCACGAAAGCTTTAAATCGAAAAATAGCTATATAGCTCGGTGGGCCTTACCTGGTAAAATCAAATATAAATTGAGAGAAATAGTCAGTTTGTGACGAAATGATTAGATGTTTGAAAGCATCCAGGGTCCCATTCTACCTTCACCAAGCAAGGCTGACCAGTGTGAACAAGTCTGGTCAAATGACCTCCATGGCCGACATGGCAAGGGGAGACCAGCAAGTGCAATGACAAAGGCCTATATAAATAATACATAATTGTCAAATACATAATCAAATATCATCAAATACAAAATTGCATCTTCCCAGCACGTATAGACATCTACGGTTCAGTGCATGTTATTATCGCTCAATTCATATTCATAATAAGACTGCTTTAAGGATGTGTTTAACCAGCTGATTAAGGAATTATAAGCTGCAATAAGTACCGCATATGAAGATAGGTGGACTGTATCCAGGGCTCAATGTCTGGAATAGGCATGCAACGTGCTTGTCGCTTTGGCCCGATCATGTCTGTATGCATGTGGAACTTGGCCAACCTTGGCAATCGGAGGTGCGGGGGAAGGACAATAAACTACACACACAAAGAGTAGTTCTGAAGAGAAGAGTTTTCAATCTAGATTTAAACGTCTATAGATCCAGTGGCTTCTTAATATCAGAAGGAAGAGCGTTCCAGATGATGCGCGATGCGGTGATCGTCTTTGTCCGATGGCCAGCCAAAAGCTGCTGCTAGGATGACCGGAGTTCGCGTGATGGTTTATGGTCCTTGAAGAGTCCCACTTTATGCGACAAGATAACAGTGCCCCACCATAGCAATGTGGAGTTTCCAACACCGGCTCAGGGTCGTTGGGAGATCTCACCACATGCCCAACGCTTACACTGGAGAGGAGATGCTTCAACTTCACTATGCCGTTGACGGTGATGAAGGGAGGACTCAAGGGTGGTTTAGGGGAAGAGGAAAATCACAATCTGGCCAGATTTCAAACGTCAACCACTGGACGGGATTGGAGGCTATCTCGGTTGATAGAAGCAGCGTCGGAGAGCGAGAAGGGGACAGACCGCTGCAAGGAGATGCCAGTCAAGGAAGCGGTCACGCCCCGATTGGCCAAAAAAAGCCAAAGAGACCGAGAAGCAGAGCCGTGCTACTTTGGGTGAGCAATCCAAAGGAGATCAATGAACTGATTTCACATTCTATCCAGCCACTAAAATAATTCCCATGACCTGGCAGGGACCGTGCCATACACCGGATGGTGTTTTGCATGGTTTGGGCACGCAGGTAGCAGAGTGGTTGACACCAGCCAACATTGGTCTTGAGAACCAGATTTTACAGGTGCCTGATAAGATGATACCTGCGGGTATTGACAAAGCAAAGCACGCAAGTAAATAAATAAGAAAACAAGCACCACGCCAGACTATGCACGGCACACGGACAAGCCATGCGATGCACAGATGCACGGCGGCACTGGGTGAGACATTGACTTCGGTGCCGACAGGGAAGCATGGCCGCTACAGAGGATGCATACCCGCCAAGATTCGAGCCCGAGTGGGACCAGAGTGAGCTGCCACGAGCGTCCTGACATTCCGCACACAGCACCCTCACCGCATCCAATGTTACTCATTCAGCTGGGCCCCCGCCGGCACATACCGGGGTCGTTGCTCTGAATTTTGGCAGCGAAACTCCGCGGCTGAAACGTAACACGTGTCACTCGCACCTGCGAGCACCAACTTTAACCCAAATGTACGCGGACGATAAAGGGAACGGTGTAAATTTCGATTTAAAGCTTTCGTGACTGCAGGGATTCATCTTCTTGGTTCTTTCGGTAAAGTCACGTAGAAGAAAAATACCTGAAGACGGCTGCTTGCGTTGTGGCCGAAACGTCGTGAGAATTATTTTATTATGTTTTATTTTTATTATTTTATTATTTTTATTCTACGTGACTTTACCGAAAGAACCAAAAAGAAAAAGGGAACGGTATGTTAAGTTTCCGTTTGGGCTAATGGAGCGGATGACAACTGTGCAACATGAGACACACAAACACAACTGAAAAGTGACATAAATGAGATGGTAAGAATGAGACAAACTGAGAAGGGGCTCCCGCATCTCGACAATCCGTGGGTACCGTTGTGAAGCTTGCGCACGTATTGTCCACGTGCAGCACCGGTTACGGGAGTAAAAGTCAAAAGGTCTCTGCGCTCAAGTGACGCATGAGGTGCTGCTAAGGTCTACGGGCTGACTTAAGCGAGTTGTGGGAATTCCACATTAATTTGGAAAATGCCAGTCTACCCAGAGAACACTACTGCTGCACCTCCGATAAGCACGATTGGCTACGCACGGTGCGAAAGAGGTTCAACGTGCACGTGGAAAGAAACAACGCCATACTCTATGAGACATCTCCTTTACCAGTGGCAAAATATATTAATGGGTTTTTACCCTTTCAACTGGTACAAAAACTGACACCTTTATACAAGGCATCATGTTTGCAATAACCACAACACAAGCAGTCAAAATGCAACAAAAAGAAACAACTCTGATGATGATAATGATATGCACTGGCCTTGAAGTTGATTGGTCCACACCCGAGACAGCTTTTCTTAGAGCCTAGTCTCCATTGGTGTTGGACCAGATGACGCCTAAAGGAGTTGTTTATTTTTGTTTGCATTTTGACTGCTTGTGTTGTGGTTATTGCAAACATGATGCCTTGTATAAAGGTGTCAGTTTTTGTACCAGTTGAAAGGGTAAAAACCTATTACTAAACAACGCCATGTTGACACTTTTAGCCCAAAAAAGTTAATTCCTCGGGAATGTCTGCGGTAATGCTGGGTAACTCAATGGCGACGCCATTGACACTTAAAGAGGAAGTAACTCGGAGAGCAGCGTGCAAGATGGGGGGAGAGACAGGACGGGGGGCTCACTGCAAGCTCATGCCTACCGCGTGCGCAATTCTTCATGGACCAGCTTGCGCGCTCTCCACGTGGTCGCATGGATTTTTTTCTCCAGCAGCGTGCGTTTGGAGTATTTGGCCGCTATAAATGTCCACGTGACAAGCCACTTCGTTGAGCTATCATTTGTGGCCAGATCGCTTCTGAAAAAAGACCTATATAGCTCAAATGGAACGTATCTGGTAAAATAAAAAGTTTAGTATAATTTAGTTCGCACACGGCTAACACCAAGTGATGCGTTCTGGACAAATTACCCTCCTTTACCAACCCACACTGACCAGCGTGGTGAAGTATAGTCAAGCGATGCGAATCACCGACACGGCATGGGGAGACCTTGGTTCAGCAGTATAAATTACGTTGATTTTTTTATTCCACACAACGTTCACACACCGACTAAAGTGTTCAATCGGCGATGAGCAGAGTGAAATTGAATTCGCCTGGTGACAGGTTTTCATTTCCACGATCGTGGAGGCATTCATCGCCGGCGAGAAATTATCTTCAAGAGCGGACGTCACATTCCTCGGTGTATCCACGCCACGGGGATGCCACGATCTTGTAAGATGCCCTCGTGGTGCGGCACAAAAAAATATTACAAGACAAAAAAAATCTTAAGAAAACTTCCACGAGTTACCGCACAGGCAGCTCCCACCAGCAGCCGCAGCACGGTCGCCAAACGAGAGAATGATTCATTGCACAGCGACGTACACTCATATCGACCGTGCAAATGGCATCAGCAGTCACTCCCAGTGGAAGACGCTGCCGGGCACTGCGCTTGGGCTGTTGGTCTGTGCATGCCGCAACAGTCAGTGTCATGACTTGCCATCAACGGCTTATATAACAATTTATAGTAATGGGTAAACTTAAAGTAGATTTTTTTTTTATCAAACAGCGTTGTAGAAGTAACCCTAAATGAGCAAATACATATATGATCACTGAAAAGCGCATAATTTGAAAGTATATATTACACATATTCTTGGTTCTTTCGGTAAAGTCACGTAGAAGGGAAATAATAAAGTAATATAAATATATTGTTTTTATTGTTTTATACTTATATTATTTTATTATTTCTCTTCTACGTGACTTTACCGAAAGAACCAAGAATATGAATCCCTGCGGTCACGAAAGCTTTAAATCAAAATGTATATATTACACATTAATTTATCAATCACTTCTGTCATCATCATCTTCATCAGTCACGATCTTTTCACTTTTGGATGAATGCCTCCCCAAGCAATCACCATCTCCCAATGTCTTGCCATGCAACAATCCATATCGCTCCTGCGCACGAGCTGATATCACCGCTCCATCTCCGAGGTGGACGTTCTCTCGAACGTGTTCCCTCTGTTGGCTGCTACTCAAAATACATAGCGCAGTGCTACAGTACGCTGAGTTCTACTCAGCGTATCTGTGTAGCTGATAACTCTAAGCCAATAAATAATATCAATGTCTTTATTAAAAAAAAACTTCTCTCTCTTTACTCTTTGGTTCTTTCGGTAAAGTCACGTAGAAATATAAAATAATAAATGAAATATTTTTTTCTATTTATTATTATTTTCTCTTTCTACGTGACTTTACCGAAATAACCAAAGAGTAATTCCTGCAGTCACGAAAGCGCCAAATCAAGTTTGCTCTCCCTTTCTCTCATTACTTGACTGGCGATTTACATTATTGCACCTGTGTACGAGCATGGAGTTGAGTTTAACACCCATGCAAAACCCAACAAGGCAGGTATTCATTCAACAGACGCACACAGCACAACTGCGCTCTTGCACAAAACTAAGCGAACCAATCGCATGCCCCAGTTTGTTTCCATTTCAGCTACAAGTCTGGGCAATGGCAGGTGCCGGGTTTTGCTACATTGTGTTCCATGTGCATTTGAGAGGAGCGCTGAAAACACGCCTCGATGTGCCTGAGACAAGGCAGAGTGCTGCCAGGGTGAAGCGGTTTCTGGCAGAGATCCTCGCTGGCGCGTCTGAACCGTCGCCGCCCTTCAAAGTGGCATGCTGGCATCAAAATGAGAACGGCGGCGGCGGCCAGGAAAGGTGGTACACATCGTGCGCACGCCCCGAGGCACGCCTGTGAGAACGATCAGACATGCCCGTTAATCGGCAAGCGGCTCTCTGGCAACAAAAAAGGGTCCCTGTGGCTCTTCCATTGACTCATTGGAACTCGATGGGATGCCGCGACATCGAACCAACTGGGGGAAAATCCGAGGGAGCATAGACCTCCCGTGAACTATTCCCAGTTTTGAAACATTTATTTATTTCACAGATAAGGTCCCACTGTGCTACACAGCTCTTTTTCAGAAGCGAACGACGTGGCTCATCACGTGGACATTTGTAGCAGCCAAACACTCTAAACGCGTGTTTCTAACCGTGAAGGGAAAAACCGGAGGACCCGGAGAAAAATCCACGCGACCACGGGAAGAGAGACATGCAGACTCCAAATATACAGCAGGCGTCAGGATTCGATATCGAACCCACGATCTCCTCCATACCAAGCAAGGTAGTTAACATCTCGCCACCGTGGCGCGTCTTGGTAACACCGAGACCACCTGCTCGACCGTCCACGAACTCGTCTGAGATCCCAGAAACCAATCTGGGATCGCCTGCGTGAGACAATTGGATGAAGCGGAGGTCAACTGATGACCAATGGGGAACGTCGCGGGGATCCTAATCACAGCCTCATCGAGGGCACCACCGCTGCTCCACATGGCTTTGTTCTGTCAAGTTCACTGTGGTGGTGGCTCCACCGACCGCTTCAGAACACCGACCACTCGCTCGATGCTGCACATGCCTCTTCCATACGTGGGACATTGAAGATGGTTCTAGATTTGAAGCTTTCGTGACTGCAAGGATTCATAATCTTAGTTCTTTCGGGTAAAGTCTGGCTGTTACGGTCCCACCTGATGACGGAGACCTGTGTTGCCTCCGAAATGTCATGATTTTTTTTACCTACGTGACTTTACCGAAAGAACTAAGAGTATTGAAGATGGTCCACGGCACGGAGACTGCGGCCACCCGAACCAAATAATGGAGCACATCGCCAACAACTGCATCAGTCTCCTCGGCCCGCTCTCCGGCGGACTGGACAGCGTTAGTCGCGCTACTCCCGAAGCCACCGCATGGCTCACAAACGTAAACCTGGATGAAAAATTTACGTCTGCTTGTCGCAGGCTGAAGGAAGTTTGGGCACATTTGACCATTGTGCAAAAAAAAAAATGCAACGGTCCATTTATCTGCTGCGAAGATCTACGTGGGAAAAAAAAACGTGCTTTCCCACAGAGCAGGCTGATTGCCTCCTCCAAAAGCACAGAGTGATATTAATTTTTAACTTCGCAAACAGCAAATAAGTAGAAGAGCAAATACCGGAGGCAGAAATAGGGGTAACAAATTGCCAAACGGTGAACATGGAAGGTATTTTAATACTCGTGTTTTCAAAAGTTTCATTTCTCGTATCAAATTATTTCATTGCCTGACAGTTTACCACTCCGTAGGTTTCCGCGGTATTTTTTTCCCGATGCGTTTTGCAGGTTGTGCTGCGTGTTGTTCGGCGTGATGTCCGCCGTTGTGTTCCAGGCGGCTGTCCGGCTAATCTTCCTGCACCTGCGGGCCATCTTCCCGCACCTCCGATTTGCACGGTTGGCTACGTACGGCGTGAAAGAAGTTCAACGTACACAAATCTGTACCTATTCTCAGGACATTATAAGTCCGAGTTTATTGTCAGTTGCGTGGCATTAATAATTAATTATTATTATTAATAATTAATCATTATTAATACGCCACTCAAGACATGATGCATTCACGTGCAGTTTCCCTCCTCTTGCGGCATCACGAGATGCCCTTCCCCCCACGATGTGTCAGGGATTTGTTTCGCACTCCGCAACGCCGGGAGAAAAACAATTTCGGCCAACGTTGCCGAAATTGCCAACGTCAGCTGTGCCCAAATCGGCCCTGTCGTACATTGCACTGCGCGACGATAAAACGAATCCTTTCCACGGGGCAGAGTAAATACGGGACCCACTACTCAGAGACCGGTGGGCCATTGCGCCCTGCGTTCTTGCGGCGGCAGGACAAAATAACGCTCGATAACGAGGCACGTGCGTGCACCCAGGGTGCACCGTTCGTGGTTCCATAAAAAAAGCAGGCACGGGGCCCTATATACGGTGACGGCCTAGTCATTCGCACACCGGTGTTTTGTGACGTGAAAACTTCTGCATGCTAAAAATGTTAAGTGGAGGCAAAAAAAAACGTCGTCAAAAATCATGCATGCGTCATGTTTTTTTTTAAATAAAGGGCATTTGATTTATTTGGAACGATCATGCAATTCCAACGTAGACAAGTGAATCATTAACAGCGATGATCAATCATGTCCAAACTTCACCATGTTGGTCAGCGTGGATTGGCGAATGGGGGGGGGCGGTCCCGTGACCGGTCCACACATCACACAGCACTGATGCCAGCCATGGACAGGAATCAAAGTTAGGTTCGTGGCACGGTGCTCTAACCATCGCACCACCACCACCCCCGGGGTTGCACCGTGTGTTTGTTCAGCACGGTGTCCGACGCTTCACTCCACGCCTTGTTGTAAGGAGCTTCTTCATGAAAATGAATTACAGGGCTATCATTTATCGCTTCATTTTTCAGCATGTGTGTATGTTGGACTTCTTTTGCACCGCGCGCAACCAACCGCGCTCATCGGAGGCGCGGGGCAAAGACAACCAACCGAGCACACGAATCAGTGAGAACGAGATGAGTTTTCGATCAAGATTGGAAAGTGCATAGCTCCAAGTGGCTTCCTAACATCGCAAGGAACGGGCGCCCCAGACGGCCGTAAATGTCCATTGGAAAGCGCGCGACGCGGCAATTTCGCACAGCGCAGTTCCACCAAAGTGGCTCCCAGCAGGCGGAGTGAAGCATCGGCTGCTGCGCGGAATGACGACCCGACAATACGTCGGCAGCGCGACCGCGTATACCCTACGCGGTAGACGCACTGCCATAGCAGCATCCCCCCCATATTTAAAAGTCCCACCACCAGCAAAGATTCCTGTCATGCTCACGTAAATCGCTCGTTCTTAAGGACGCCCATATCCAAAGACAGGTTTATTGTTGTCCAGGAGACCTCAAACGGAACACCCTCCCCTACCCCCAACCGCCTTCCGTCCTCCCGCCACCATGATGCATGGTACATATAAGACGTCTGGAAACCCCTTAATGCAATAAATCAATACGAACCCCTCTGCTTCCCCGTCGCGCTATTTATAACCCCTCTGTGGTGTCCATCTCTCCCTGAGGTTCTCCTGCCGCTCCGCGTGCAACCCCAGCGCCTTTGTGTCGTCCCTGCCCGCCCCGAACTGGACGTATGTGGAAGAATAGCTTCACAGCTCATCGGATTTTCCTGCGGTACAATTATTCTGTTCCCGATTTTTAAAGAGCTCCAGAACGAATGCGAACGCGGGCGACGCAGTCGGTGATGCGTCATCTGGCGATCGGTGGAGGATATCTTCGAAAGTGTACCCCGAAGGGGAAGCACGGCTGTGAATTAGGCACCGGCGTTTCATTTCAGCCAGGGCAGTGCGGGAACGCCGAATTCTTTTTGGCACAGCACGTCCATCTCCCCTTAATTTAACCCTTTGTTTTATATATATATAAATATAAACCTGTTCATAGGATGATGGAAATATGGGGTACAATAATTTGTAGGATTATTATGGATAGGCAACGATAGCGTGGAGAGACACGTGCTCGGAATTGCATTGTGGGACAGAAAGAGGGACACAGAATTGGTGTGCCATGAGAGCGACATTCTTCCTCATAACCGAGCTGTTGACGAGACAAGAGAATCTGGGAGTGGCAAACCCAGCTTATTATTCACATTTATCTACGCTTGTTCACAAAGGTAACAAGGAAGTTAAGTGTGCGGGTAATGTTGGACAACAGCAGTGCGGATGAGCGGATTTTCATTCTTAATTGATCCTGGGACACAAATCTAATTTCTTTCGTAAATGGAAATTGCTTTGGTCACAGATATGGATGAGGAAACCCCTTTTATGTAAGCCCTCTTTATTTTTAGCTGTTTATCTAGATGACATCATCTAGGATGTATTTTTTTACAATCTTTTGTGCCACGTTATGCATGCGGTCCACCTCTGAGAAAAAATTGATTGGAAGAAGGGTGAACTCCATGTGACTTAAAATTTTTACTGAGACTCTGGGACGGCTTACATATTTTTCAAGTCACTTCCAACGCATTCCATGAACCTGTTTTTTTTAAATTCCCTGACTGGAAGCATTTCTGGAGATCAACTGAACGTAAACCTGAGGGCACAGATGCATTCCTTTACTGCGAAACCAAATTATAGTTTTTTTCATGCTTGTTTATTAAATAACCTGGTACCGTATTTTCTGGATTAGACACACCCCCCCCCCCCCACCGCTTTATTTTAAATCAAAAGTTGGGGTTGCATATTTTTGTTATCTACTTGGTGCTTGCGTGTTTTTTTTTTTACCAGAATAGTACAACTGTATTTAAACGGGGCAAACGTTTGCGGGTGTGTCTTACTTTCCAGAGCATCCTATAATCTGGAGAATGTGGTAGAGAGATGACAAGCAATTATGAATGTGCAGTCTTAGATATTATAAGTGGGATGATCAATGTAACCGTGTGAGAATCATGATTGATTACTTTTTTATTAGAAGAGACCTGAGAGATGGTGGTTTGACAACAGACATCTAATTAATGTGCTAGCAGTGTTTTTAATTTAATAGGGGTTAAAAAAGGCTGTTGATGCACGCCAATTGGCCCATTCTGGATGAAGAGGCCTATGAATCATGAATGTGAAGGAAAAATAAAGCCTACTGTTTAATACGTGGCCTGAATTTGTAGATTTGTATATGTACAACCTAGCAAGGTAATGGGACTGTTTTTAATATTTAGTTATTATTGCGCTTGGAATGAAAATTCACACCCCTCAAGCAACTTGCTCATGCCACTGCTATCAGAAGAGACCTCCACTCCTGCACCTCCGATTAGCACGGTTGGCTATACACGGTGCAAAAGACGTTCAACATACATACACTAAAGCAGCGGTCGGGAACCTATGGCTCGCGAGCCATATATGGCTCTTCCGGTGACGGTATATGGCTCCCAGACAATTTTGAGTTGAAAAAAATAAAAATAAAATCAGTTTGGAACTGATTTTAAAATACTTGTGATATTGCTTAATAATACTGTGTCATTTTAAAGTAAACAGAAATTAGTTTTGAAGATACATTTCACGGGTCACGGGTCCCGTGACCAGAAGTCGCATTAAAAGTAAGACATATTTAATTTATTATACGTTAAAAATACTATATGGCTCTCAATGAAAGATATTTAGAAATATTTGGCTTTTATGGCTCTCCCAGTCAAAAAGGTTCCCAACCCCTGCACTACAGGGAGCTTTAGACAGCTCCGAGAGGAAGATCGAGAGACCCTCTGAAGGGTATTTGAACGTAATTCTTCACGGTGGACTTGGAAGGGGGAGGGACTACCCACACTTTACACATGCGACCCGCCGATCGACGAACTATCGTGCACCAATCTATACTGCCTCGTGAACAGTTATCCATTTTATTTTTTACTGCCACGGCAGGAAATTACATCGGTGACCTCTGGAATGCCACTCCAGTGCGCTGACCATTGCACCACGGCAGGAGGGCACTCAAAGAAAGAATAAAACGCCACGTTTGCAAAGGGATTACCGCTCCGAAATCTGCACGCAAACAGGTCGGCGAACGGCTTGTTGTACTGCTATCTACTGGCCACTCCGTAGCTCTCTCCAGCTTGGGGGCAAACTGACGAACATCATTCACGATGAATTTAAACGTGGGCTGTGCGCGGCGATGCAAACCGCTCCTGCACTCTTCAGAACGCCGGCGTGTTGAAGATGACGCGTAAAAAAAGAAATCAAAGAGTCAAACTAATTCCATAATTAAGAGAGTCAAACTAACTTTCCCTTCCTTTTCAAATCAACAAACCCCGCCAAAAATTTAAGTAACGATCTGACAGGAAGATCAATCAAATTGTTCGTGG
The DNA here is from genome assembly GCF_015708825.2 of Lethenteron reissneri. Lineage (NCBI taxonomy): Eukaryota > Metazoa > Chordata > Hyperoartia > Petromyzontiformes > Petromyzontidae > Lethenteron > Lethenteron reissneri. The sequence continues at coordinate 6,044,171 of NC_083781.1, forward strand.
TCAAAGCCTTGTGTCACGTGGGCCTGGGGTCAGGGATAGGTATGGTACATTTGTGGGGGGTGGGCAGCCAGCATAATTCATTTGCAGAGCTAAATTGTGCCTCCCGTTGTCCACTGGCGGTCTGTTGTTAGCAGCAGTCAGAGTTGGTGAAGGAAGCTGCCCAGGACCGATTCAGATATCACTCACCACTCGTGTTAATTATTACCAGAAATCATATATTAGGCCGCTAGATTCATAGCACGGTGCGATAACCACTGCGCCACCACTCACCGGAGTTGAAAAGGGTGAATGAATTATGCAATGACTCAGATATAATTGCTGCACTTTCAGTCGTGTGATCTCAACTGTAAAGTATGTCACGCTGGTTTATAGTGTTGCCAACGGTCCTGATTTACCCAGGATCGTCCTCTATTCGAAGTGGCTACTCTGGCAAATCTGTAAGCCTTCTTGGTACGTATACATGCGGAAAGCCCACTCAATTTCACATGTAGTTCTCCCTCTCTTCCGGTATTGTGAGATATTCTTTCCATAATGTCTCAATTTATTTCACTCAGACGTGGAATTCCTCTTGGTTACTGTGGTTACACACTATGCAATAAACAGCTTATCAAATTATTTTGGATCTTAGGGCCAACTCGTCCAATGGAAAAGCACTATTCGGTTTCCTCACCGAAGGCCGGTTGGATCCAACTGTGGTCCGCCCGCTGAGAAAAAAAGTGAATTCCTGAAAATTCCCAATTCCACATTCTCAAGGTTCATTGCAATTCACTTGAGGGCAATTGTCCGTGGTGCTGACCGTGTGGGGTCTAATGGACACATATATGACCCTCGATCGCAGGGTCTCAGGAATCCACTGGGGGTCCTGTTCTATTGATTGCATCTCCTGCTGTGCCTCAGTGATCTTCTACAGTGAACCGTGCGGCTATGAAGGGAATCGGTCATGTGGCACACTCATTGACACCGCCGCTTCTGCCCATGGTCGTGTTCCATTAGGGCCCTTCAGCAGAAACTGCCCGGCTAATGTGTCTGCGTTTATAGCTGATGCATAGGGGTTTTTATAGTTAAAGGGAGGAGAACAACAGGAAATCGATATGTGCTGAGCAAGGCAATACAATCAGCACTTTGGATGAACAAGCACCATGTCTGGACTGGAATTTGGAATCGGATATTTCTCCAGAATGTTCTCAATGCTTGTGTTCTCATTTCTCTAAACAGTGTCTCGTCTGGTGATTTGAATAAAATGCATACGATCGGATAATGTACTTAACAAAAACCAACACCAATCACATCAACACATCCTGTGAATTGAATAGCAAACAATGTCTAACTAGCAATGAACAATTCTAAAATAGAATGGTTATTAAAATGACAATTGACTAGAAACATGATATCAGCCCAATCTAAAGGGCTTATCTTTGTTCTTGCCCCATGTGCAATAACCACTTACGTTAAATATAATCAGAATCTTTTATTTTTCCTGGAGAAATCTGACGAGCTATGAAGCTCTTTTTCACGGGATGTCCAGTAGGGGTACGGTGTCAGAACGTTAGAACACCAAACAATACTAACAACGAATCATTTCAAGATTTGAAGTTTTCGTGACTTCAAGGATGTATTACTCTTTGGTTTTTTCGGTAAAGTCACGTATGTAAAAAGAGTAAAATTAATTTCAAATAAATTTATTTATTTTACTTTTTTTAAATACGTGACTTTACCGAAAAAAACAAAGAGTAACAACGAATCAGGCTGAGGTGACTTAGGCACGACAATACCAAAATAACTGGGAATAGTAAATTAGCAAAAAAAACAAATATGACCTTGACCGAGGGCAAAAGCTTGAAGAGAATTGAGATCAAACAAAGAAATTCCAATTTTAGTTGCTGACAAATGTGGATACAGGGTTGTGATGTTGCACGTATATTTTTATACCAAAATCAGAAACTTACTACTGGACGAGGGTACCTCCCTTGATATTAAACGAGACCCAACCAATGCATCAGAACTTCAGACGACAGAAAGCATTCACAAATCATTAACTCCCAACGAGGAACAATCATCGATTAAACCAGAGGCATCATAGCCATCAGGCCTTTATGGTTTGTCAAAGATCCACAAATGTCGTGTCCCATTCATGGCAATAGTTATTGCAATCGGTTCTGCTCAATATACATTGGCACAAATGAGTCAAAAAAGACAAATTCAGCCCCATATTGGCAGGTGCCACTTATTGATTGCAAACTCATACTGGTGAATAAGTAAAGTTGTTGAACTTAACCTCAATGCAATTCTCGTAAATTTTCACGCGATTTCTCTGCTCACCAAGATCCCAATTAACGAGCCCGTTTAAGATACAGCCATGCTCGAATTGTTATCGTCAGGTTTATCTACGAGAAATCCCACTATAGGCTGAACGCTGCTTAAATAACACATTTCGTATGAACGGGGAGATGCTTTTTTTACAAACGAAAGGAATGAGCGGCAATGGATTATCCTCTGGCTCCCGTTATTGATAATGTATTACGCGGAAACCTTTTAAGCAAAGCACTCGCTTTAAATACACTGAACCCCTCTCTCATTGGCTTAGATTTATCAACGACACAGTCGTCGTCTGGTCACATGGTAAAAAAAAAACACTTCATGACTTCCTGAATCAATTCACAACACCTGTCCATTCAGTTTACTGTGGCTAGTGGAGGGAAACACCCTCCTCTCCCCATTCCTGGATATTTGTCAAACTAAAAACGCACTCCCGATGCCTCTCCGAAAGAACACTCGCACCGCCATCGTCCGCGACCAAAAAAAACCGATCCTCTCTCGACAAGACGCCTGTGCATCGGGCACAAAGTGTCAGGATGGTGAAAGTCTCGAGGAGTGAGGTTAAACATGTCGAGGAAAGCGCTCTGGGTGAATGAATATATGAATCTACACATGGACGGAACGTAGAGTCTTAAAACAAGTAATGTTATATAAACGATGAAAAAAGGTGTCAGTTTTGTTGCCAGATAGAAGGGTAAAAAAAAACTATTATCATATTTTTTACTGGCAAATGAGGTTCTAATGGTGTAAATGCTTACCCCGAGCTCTCATCCTCTGATGCATTGTCTTTGAGTAGTGCGCCTTTTGGCGTCATCTGGTCCAACCCATGTGAAACTAGGCTCTAAGGAAAGCTGTCTCGGGTGTGGACCAATCAACGTCAAGGACAGTGCATATATTATCAGAGTTATATTTTGTGTTTGCATTATGGCTGCAGGTATTGTGGTCTATGCAAACATGACTCCTTGTAAAAAAGGTGTCAGTTTTGTTGCCAGATAGAAGGGTAAAAAAAACAATTCTCATAAACGATGAAATTGAACAAAAAATATAAAAAAAACTCCAGTATATTGTGGGAGTAACTGACAAATTGGGTAGATTGTTTTAGGAAGTAGAAAAAGAAATGTGAGTGAGATTTGGCACAGTACAGAATAAACACCAACTCTTGACTGGTACCAAAGATGAACAATCCGAACTCACAACAGAAGGTGACATCAACAGATTGCTTGCGTATGTAGCAAAGGCTATGTTGGCCAGGCAGGACAAAAGATAACAACACAAATAAAAAAAACGCCGAAGAAATATCAACTGCTAATAAACGCAATTGTTGACAGTTGTGGAGCATGCCTGCCAACAAGTACAATTTATTGATTTTGATCACGTTGATGTTTTATGTTACACGCATTACTATTGGCCAAGACTAGAGACTGTATGGATAATTGAAATTACTACATTCATGCATTATTTTATAAATACATTGCACTGAGCTGACAGCCGCGGTGCTGAGTGCAGCTTGTAAAATGCATGATTAAGTAATCACATGACAACCTCAATAGAATAGTGCATTTGCATTCATTGGAACTAACACAGTCCCATTACGTTGCTAACCATTTAGTATAATTAATTTTGACCAAACTGTACCGCCACAAAGAATGGATTAACATCTTCTTGGTTCTTTCGGTAAAGTCACGTAGAAGGGAAGTAATAAAATAATAAAAATAAAACATAATAAAATAAAACAATTCTCACAGAACCAAGAAGATGAATCCCTGCAGTCACGAAAGCTTTAAATCGAAATGTATTAACATATTTACTATAATTTATTGTAATCTAACGTACATTACAATTCATGCAAAGTCATCCACCTCTAGGCATCTCTTCCTGCTACTGCATGCTCTTTGTGGGGTGCACAATAACGACATCACGCCACTTATATAAGGCCTGATGGTGTTGGTTTGTAACTACTGTACCAGTGAAACATCATGCCACATTGATAAATGTCGTGGGTTGCTCTCCATCATACCGGAGTGCTGAAGCAATAATCTATCGGCATGTTCACGTGACGACACACATATTGCCATTTTACTCGCACTATCTAACACAGAAATCAATTATGAATTGTTGGCACAGTTTCTTTGCGCGTTCCCGAGGCTCTATTGCGTTAAAATTGACTTTTACTTTTTAGCGCAAGGCTAAAAATTCACTGAAGCTCGCACCGAGGGGCATAACAGCAAACAAACAAGTGAGGCTCATGGGTCGTGGTGGGCAGGGTGGAGGGGAGTGAGGTGGCAGGGGCTGGGGCATCACCCGTGCCGTGGGCCGTCACGGGAATTGTTACCGCTTAAGACGAACTAAGTAAACCAGTGGACCTGCGCCATAGATGACGACAATTTGTAATCCCAGCGTTCCGCTGTGAAGGTGCCAGGCGTGTCCAACGCTTTAGCGATGGCATGGCACGTGGGCCCTTGGCGTTTAGCTATTTGTGTCCATCCGCCACTGGACGAGGCCCTCACCTCAAGCCTTGCAGGACTCGAGGAATATTTGACCATATTTGACCACGCTGGCCAGTGCGGGTTCATACTAGGGCTGAACGATTTGGGGGAAATATCTAATTGCGATTTTTCTGACAGATATTGCGATTGCGATTTGATTTGTGATTATTATTTTTTAAGTCAAGCTTCAGTTCAATATTCACTGTGTAACAGATTAAAAACATGTGATGGAGCATCACCACATGATACCATCAAAATATGAACTGTTCTATATATTCTAATGCAAGGATGAGAACTTAAAATATATGAATTGCTTCCAACATGTATTTATTGAAATGTTTTAATTGAAATAGAACAATCAAACGTAGAACAATTGATACGCTAAATAAATAAAGTCATACTAATAAAAAATAAAACAATTCCAATAAGAAAGTAACAGGACTTTTCAAATCGCAAAAAATCGCAGCCTTTGCGATTTGCTAATCGCATTGTTTCAAATTGCGATTTAGATTCTTAAATCGATTAATCGTTCAGCCCCAGTTCATACCAGTGAAGGGAGAGGGGGGATGCAGAACAAACAGTGGATGTCGCTGAAAATGCCCTCTCTGCTCCCTACAATGCCTCCTTTGTGCACGGTGGTAATCCATCCAAGCACCATGCAGACTCGAACCCTGCGAAGCTTAAATGGAGATCTGATGGAATTGGACAAGGTACTCTGATGATGATTACAATTATCATGATACCGCATGAATGCAAATGGAACGTAAATCATCTCGGGCATATTACAGTTTGTATTTCCATCGTGATCCATTGTTAATTCACTGCTGGATGAAGCCTCAAACTGCCACCGTCTGTTGCAATCCGGGATGTTGGCTATCAACAACAAGCCAACTCCTATGACTAATTAGGAATGGGACGCAAGCGTAGGATTGATCACCCTGTCGCTGGCCGCCTTTGGGGAGGGTGTATAGTATGAAAGGCCGAAACACCCTAGGAACCAAAGGTACACTACTGACGATGCGCTCCCCAAATTTCACCAGGCTCACTGTTCATGAACTCTTGGAAGTGCTTGCACAAAAGATAGTAACATCTCATCCTGTGTTCTTGGAATCTGAATCTCCAACGCAACCAATCGTCTCCCTCGAACCTGCCCACGAGCTGATTTCATTACTCCGTCACCCTCGTGTGGACGTCGTCAACGCTTGTTGACTGCCATTCCCGGCATTTATGTTTTTGACCGTCTGCCACCATCACTCTGCTGTAACTGCCATGGCAAAACTTTGCAACGGCATCCGAGGTGTTAACTTTCCGTAACAAAAAAAAAACTCCCCATCAAGTCTCACCGAATCAAATCTCTCTCCCGCCCACACTGACACAGATAACTTTATAGCGAAGCGGGAAGGGTGGGTGGTGGGTGGTGTTAACTGTGCGTCTCTGCGCAAAGCCTGGCAGAGAGAAGCGTGGTTGCATGACTTTTAGCAATGAACACTCAACAATAATGAAGTTGTTCTGCTGCCAGAGCCTTGCTGCGTTGCTAATTATCTGAAAAGTAATTGCTTTTCTCGATGAATAGGGCTTGAATAGGAATAGGACGGTTGCTGTCGAGGTGAATAAAAAATGCCGATATATAACTGCTTTCAAAATATGATGCGTTCACAAGAGCCACACACAACCATAGAACTGTACACGTTAACACTTGTATTGCATGAAACATAATACAATTCGCACACAGCGTAGATGAAGATACACATATAAATATCCCCCGTATAACCTTTACAGACTATTGGGGAAAGTGCTGTTAGCGAGCACCTATGAAGGCCGGCACAGCACACGAGGGGGTAGATGACCAACATCACGCCCGGCGGCCTTTGTCTCCCCAGTGGCGATGTTTACTACACACCGCACCAGGTACTCATTCAAGCCTGAGTCGACCTCGGGGAGGCTACACTACCGCTCCCCACATATATACACACACAGTAATAAGATATGTTTGTTTAAATACTATACTGTGAAACCCCTATCCTTATAACTCGATTTCTCACAATTTTCAAATAAAATTGGATCAACATTTTTTGCCCAAAGATTTCTACAAATCGGTGATTAGTATTTGAAAATCAGTATGCCACTGAGAGGGTTTAAACATTGGCAACCCACCGCTTCAATCAGTAGGGTTGAACAATATGTATCAGTGACCCATTTTTCCATTTTGGCTTCCCACACCAGATGGATGATGGCCTGCACGTACTCCCAAACAGGATTTGAACTCATGCCTCCGTGTGTTTTGTCAGGGTACTCAGTTTCCCTCCACATGCACAAACACTTCAAATGGATTAAGCCAAGCATCTCAAGCAGAGCACTCCTGAACACAATTACTGAGGTTCAACTGAGGCTTTCCCAGACTAAGGATTAAATCCAATAAAGTAGAGCCACAATAAATACAACACTGCCGGACGAAGGCTTCCCACACAGTGTAGGTCATGGGGGTTGTTTGACCATACTTCACCGCACTGGTCTGTACCAATTGGCAAATGGGGAATTTTCCACGACCGGTTTCAGATAGCAGTCGCCACAGTTGTTAGCCGCAACAGAATCAAGCTCAGGTCAGTGGTGTGCACAGTCAAATTCACTTCCCCCGGGGTGAGGATTTATCATTAAAAAATATCACGACTGCACATAGAGAGCAAGAGAAAAAAAAACCTCTGTTGGCACGAGGCTGCCATGCGCATTTCCTGGAAGTCTGCATTCGCAAGGCTTGTGGCAGTGAGTTAGCAACAGAGGACGCTTTATAGCTCCCCGGCGTACGCGTGCGTGCGTGTGTGTGCATGCGCTTTCGATTCGCGACCACGTGTTGTTTTGGGGGGGAGGGGGGATGGGAGCCGACACCGAAGTAACTGCGGAAGCTTCCAACCCGCTCCGATGAAAACCTCGGTCATCTCCGCGCGGAACAAGCCGACAAACACATTCAGCGAGCTCTTAGGGCAACACCGGCTGAACAATCCTTACGCTGTTCGCCTGCACAGTTCTTCCCTTCCCCCCCACCCACAACTCCCTGCGGGAAGAGTGAACGATGGTGGCTTCTCTAAGGAACATTTGCGTGGCGCATTCCATCCGTTTCTTTTTTTTTGTTTACCCCACGCGCCCCTCCCGTCCACCCGTTCGACGTTGCGTCGACGATGACGCGGACGCTCGCTCCCTGTGACGCAGGCGTTTCCAAGCCAACGGCTGCCGTCGAATTTAAAAAGCCCGGAGCTGCCCGCAACCCCCCCCCCCCCCCCCCCACGATTTGCCACTGCGTAGCTCGCGTGCTGGCTGCACTGCAGGGGGGTGGTTGCGGGGGCAGGAGGGTTGGGCATCGATTCGGCAAAGTCGATTCACAGATTACCCCCCCCCCCCTGTACCCCCCTGCACCCTCCCCCCAACAACCACGGCCGGATTTTTGCTATTTTTGCTGTTTTTTCCCTGGATTTTTCTGTTTGCACATAGTCACTTTAAGATGTTTTCTTGTTCATGTTTTTGTTTTTTTGTTTGTTGCGGTTGCACCCGATTCAAGAGCAGAATGGCTCACAGGGCTACACCAAATTAATGAAACTGAAAACTGAAACTGGATTAAGGCACGGGGGGCTTTAGAGGCTGCAGCATAGGGGCATTCGCCAGCCGGAGGGCCTCCACAGATTAAGTGAAAAGCTATTTGACTTGTGAATGCTGAATCTTATTTGTTGTTAGCCTTGTAAAAAAATTATTTTATTTTTCTCCAACTTTGTTTTCCTTTTGAAAATATTACTGGGGGGCCCTCACAGTGCCTGTAGCCCAGGGGCCTACACAATCTGAATCCGGCCCTGCCAACATGACATTCTTTAGCGGACAAATGACATTGATGTTGTTGGAATTAATTATTTTCCTGCCCCCCCCCCCCGCGCCCCTTCACCACCACCACCTCCTCCTTTATCTCGGTTGTGGAATCACGGGTTATGTAATCCGTGCACCGAAATAAGCTGACTGGAGATAAACAGACGAGGCAAGCGTAGCACACCCACCCGCCCCGCTCCCCAGTCGTGCGTATTGCGCCAGCTACGTATGGAATCGTACATCCAAATCGTAACCAAAAGCTCATAGGGTAAAATCTTAATTTTGGAGCTTTCGTGACTGCAGGAATTATTCTTTGGTTCTTTCGGGTTAAGTCACGTCTAAAGATAAAATTTAATTTATTATTTTATCTTTAGACGTGACTTAACCGAAAGAACCAAAGAATTTATTATTTTATCTTTAGACGTGACTTAACCGAAAGAACCAAATAATTTATTATTTTATCTTTAGACGTGACTTAACCAAAAGAACCAAAGAATAATCATAGGGTAATTTTCTACTTTTGGGCTCATGAGCGCTGCTATGCGACGGCGCTTTGAGCGGCGTATTTTTGTGCCAGATAGGTGACGCGTGCTTTAAGCGGCAAAACAATAGCATTGACTTCGCTTGAACCGTGGTGCTTGGCGGATTTAAAACACGCTTAATTTGCTGCACGGTAACTCTCTTGTCCTTTATCCCGCTCCTTACCGAGTCTCAAGACGCGGTTATTAGGAGGTGCCCGCGTTTTGGTGTGCCGGAGGCACGGGCACATTTAAAACATTAAATAAGAACATTGCTTTATTCCGCTATGCCGTGGCCACCTCGCAAACAAAAAAACTATTCTCGCAAGCGATGCCAAATATCGCAGGGTTTAGTTCACATCCATCACGTGCAAAAACAACAGTTAGCTCAGGCGTGACTGCCTAAATAGACTGTAGCCAGCATCAGCGTGAGAGGGACATGTTATGAGATGTGAAATGTGCGTATGGATGTGTGCCAATGGCAGAGAGTAAATCTCGAAATGCTGCGCCGCTCGGCGACAAAAAGGGGAAACTTCTTCAACCCAAAAATAACCGCAGCAATATCCGTTAATCCGCCAAAACAGTCGATTCCCTGAAGGGACTCGTGATAAAACTGCGGAACCAGTAGCAACAACATGCCCATGGCACGCTGTGACCCCCCTCATTTATATTCTGTAAAACGTAAAATGTTTTTTTTTTATACACCGATGCGCGTGTAATATCATACAAGCAAAATAGGTTTATATTCTTGGTTTTCACACCTGATGATGATTGCTTGTGTTGCAATCGAAATGTTATGAGAATTTTATTGTTTGATTTTAATTATTTTATTAATTTCCTTCTACGTGACTTTGCCGAAAGAACCAAGAATATGAATCCCTGCAGTCACGAAAGCTTTAAATCGAAACAAAAAAAGTTTATTAAATATGTGTCTCTCTCTCTGCGTGTCTCTCCCCCAGGTGTGTCTCTCTCTGTCTCTCTCTCTGTGTTCGTCTCTTTCTCTGAAAATGTGTCTCTCTCTCTGAGCTTGCATTCATTCACACCTGATAACGGTTGCTTGTGTTGCAATCGAAACGTCGTATTCTATTATTTATTTCATTTTCATTCTACGTGGCTTTACCGAAAGAACCAACGAGTAATTCCTGCAGTCACGAAAGCTTCAAGTCAAGTTATTAAATATCGTCACAGATTGTTAAATCTTTCACGAAAAAATCCTTTCGAACATTTTTCGTAGTTGCCCCCCCCCCCTACACTACCCACCCCCGTTTATGATCTTTCATGAGCCCCCGTAACGCTCTTCAAAAGTACATGAACTCGTATCAGCCGTCTGAAATGAGTAAGCAAGTTTTATTTGAAACATAAACTAATAAGCAAAGGCGGGGGAAAATGTTAGGGGTCAATTAAGGGTCAATTAATTGTGGGGGGGGGGGGTGGTCACAAGACATCTGGACCCACCCTGGACACAGTGCCTGTCCCCAGTTAGTCTTTGTCTACAAGGGGCGTACAGGCTGCCCCCCTCAATGAACACATGCTACCCTCCTAGCCCCCAGCACTGTGAACGTGGAAAGTTGGAGCTGGGGGGAGTGGGGGGACCATCGCCTGTCCAACGTGTTTCTAACAGCACATGCCAACGTCGGTCCGACGTTGGCGTGTTTACTGGGTCGGCTCGGGGAACGTGGTGGGGAGAGAGAGAAAAAAATCCCTCCTTGGCAGCAGCGATTCCAATGACGTCAATGGCTGGAAGGAATTCTCTTTAAGTCGTCTTGTTGTTGTTGCTGCTGCTTCACTGGAATATTTCGTTTGCAACTTGAACGCATGTTCGACGCGACACAAAATCGCAATTTCCATACGTGTCGTCGCGCGGTACGACTTGCATCTTTCCGCAGATGTGCTCACGAAGACGGCCCCTTAGCTCGTTTTCTCACACGCAGGAATGTATTCCGAAACTCGCCCACCACTTCCCGCGCTGTGCTTGCGAGGTACGACAGAACAGCGCCGGATTATCGTAGAGGCAAAAGTTACTCAATATGTAGCTACGGGCCCCGCACTTTCAAGGGCCCCGCGCTAAAGGCTTTCAAGCTGTCAATTCCGGTTCAGTGATTCTGCACTTGCTCTATTACTATAGTACTATACCGCCTTCTACTTTATGAACGACTGGGTGTTTAAGGTTAGCGATTTGTCGTATTATCTAGCTGTATAGCAAATGACAAAATACAATTACTTTACAATGCAAGTTACAATTTGTGTTTGAATATTTACATGTTTTTTTTATTAATTTAGGGCCCCTTTATAACATATGCTACAGGCCCCGTGCTAGCTAAATCCAGCACTGCAACAGACCCAACAATTGTTGTTGTTGCGACATGGTGCTTTGTGACCGCGAACGTCACTTGCGCACGCCGCTAAGCGTTCACATATGTAATGCGGGCGTAAATGGGCGGGGCGGATATGACGATCCGAGAGGGAGGAGTCAGGGTGACGTGGGGGAGAAGTTATAGCGGGGAGACAGGAAGCTATCTGGGTCAGTCGGGGGAGTGAAGGGTGGTGAACACGTTGGGTGGTCGCCGTGCCTCAGCCTGGTGGCTGAGGGGCTCATGACGGCGCCAGCCAGCGGGGTGGAAGAGAGAGTGGAGGATTGAGGTAGGAAGTGGCGAGATAGCCACAGAGGCCACGAAGGGCTGAGGTAGGAAATGGCGAGATAGCCACAGAGGCCACGAAGGGCTGAGGTAGGAAATGGCGAGATAGCCATAGAGGCCACGAAGGGCTGACATTGGGAGGTGGCGAGATCGCCACGCACGGAGGAACAGGGAGCAGAGATGGAGCTGCTGGGGGAGCAGCCAGAGGGCTGTACCAAGAGCCTGCAGCGGAGCTGCAGGAGCGTGGAAGGCTACGGGAGCGAAGGCAGATGTGGGGCTGCCAGGGAGAGAGTCTCAGGAGGAGTGCCGTGTGGGAAGGAGAACGCGAACCCCAAATAAAGGACACGGAGTCAGAGAGAAGTGTCTGAGTCCTTTTATTACACTGGAGTCAGAAGTGAAACGGCATCTCAAAACAACTGAGAGAAAGAAGAAAAAAAAGAATATTCCTGCGCCATCATCTGCTACATCATCAGACGACGACGACCTTCCTCAGACGGTGGACCTGCCTGCGATGGAAGAGGAGATCCGTGCTGGAACGAGTACGGGTCCGGGTGAGCAAGGTGTCGCCGCGTTGGTGGACCTGTCTGTGCCGGAGGATGCCAACTTACGATGGAGACAGATGGCGGCGCAGATGGAGACCTTGAAAATCGTGCTGGCGCGACTGTGTGAGTTCACCACGCCGAGAACGACGTCGGGGAGGCCCGGTGGTGATCCGCAGGCCTCTGCCTTTCCTGCGCTGCCAGCGCCATTGCCACGTGGCACGAAGACGCCATCTTGGGCGTGGCAGGGGAGAAACGGCGGGAAGCCGCCATCTTGTCTTCACCGCGGCGGGAGGACGCCGCCATCTTCAACATCGCGGCGGAGAGGCAGCCTTGCGCTGCCATCTGGAGGTGCCGCGGGGTGAGCAGCCTGCTGTGAGCTGCTGTTTTTCGAGGGGGTGCTGCGAGGAGAAGACGCCGATGCTGCAGCTGCTGGGGCGGGAGCTTCCCGTCCTGGCTCGGGTGCGTGACAACGGAGCCGTCAAGTCGCCGAACGAGTTCTGCGAGGCGTCTCAAGTTTCCACCCTGCCGTCCTCTTCTTGCTGCAGCCCCGGGCGAGTCATAACGATACGCACCCGGCCTTAACACACACCTCACTCATCTTTCGAGGGCCGTGGGGGGGCTATTTTGGTTTTCTCTTATGACTCGATTGTGCGGAGCGCGGTTCGGACTGTCTGTATGTGTGTGTAATAACGATGAACGCGCTATCTGCTTGTTGCTTGGTGTCAATATAAGTGTGTGCATGTGTTGAGAATGGACGGAGAGTCTGCTGTATTTGCTGAGTGTCAAATTGTGTGTGTGCGCTGCTGCGTGGAGTTGTTATCTTGATGGTGAAGTTAATTATTAACTTGGGAGCGTCGGGTATCTTGCGCTGTATTAATTGTGGGTTACCTTGTGCGATGGGCTTAATTGGGAAAAAATATATATATTTTTTTTTGGTGTATTGTGCTGCGAGGTGCTGTGTGCGATGCGATTGTTGCAAGAGAGAGAATAATTGTGTTGTTGCTGCAAAGTTACGACAGGATTAATGGTGTGTTGGTTGCCTGCAGATCTGCTTGCTATTGTGCTTAAATGTACGCGTGTGATCGCGATATGCTGATTGCATGTGCTGTTATACCGTTCTGTATGGTTATGGGGTGCGATGCAGTGGTTGACTATTGGAATTGAGATTGTTATTATATTGTGCGTACCTGTTGGAAATTGGTAACAAATTCGAGGGGGACCCAAATATTTGGTCGTATGGTTGTTGTGCACACGAGATTGCGTGTATATTATAGAGGGGGACCATAAAATTTGGTTGTATGGGTGTTGTGCACACGAGATTGCGTGTATATTATAGGGGTAATTGAGCTTTGTGAAAATGAGGGTGCGCGATGACGCCGTTGTGGGTGGCTTAGTTGTTAATGCTAATGGGATCGTAAATTGGCGCCAAGTGGCGTCGCGTATTCGGTTGATCGCATGCAACCACGAGTTGCTTGGCGAGTTGGGTTGTGTAACCAATGTGGTTGGTAAAATATTGGTAAAAAATTCCACGATATGACAGCTGTGCGCAGCAAGCTGGGGCTGTGCGTCTATCGTTGGTGGGGTTGTTATAACGTGACGGGGGATGCGTCTTGTGACCCCCAGCTAAGGGAAGCTGGGGTGCACGAATGGAGAAAACTGGCCACGTGTTCGCACGTTGGGCCGCCATTTTGCGCGCACGCGGGGTATGGCGACGATGCGCTTTGCGGAAAGGGCCGCCATTTTGAGTGCGCGCGAGATATTGCGCGAACGCGCTGGGCGAAGGGGGACGCCATTTTGAGCGCGCGGGAAAAACCGCGGTGGGGCAAGTATTCCATCTGTTATGCCTGCCATTGTTGATTGGGTGATGCACGAGTTGTGGTCACATCGGCCTATGGCTGATGGCTGACCTGACAGCCCGGAGGCGAAACCTCCGTGGTATGTCTTAAACTAATGGGCCATGTGCTCATATGGCTCGGGGAGTCATGGTTCAGTTGTGCGGTGGCAGACTGAACCTGGTGTGCCGGGGGCTCACGGGATCTGGGTTAGGGTGTTATTGTCTCTATAAGAGAACATTGCCCCGTGGGGGGAGTCCATGGGGTCTGGCATTGCCGGGGGATGAACCTTCCCTGGGCTGGTGTGTGTCCATCTCCGATGGGATAGTAAGGGAGGAGCATGGCCGAGTTGCTGCTCATCCCCGAAATTGCACTAGCTGAGAGTATGGTCAGTGGATGTTGCTGTGAGTTGACGACCACGGTGGGGGTTAGGGCGAGTTAAACGTTACCGCTGGGGAGCGTGGCTCTCTCCACGCGAGGGTGTGTGATTAGGCGTTTTGTTGGGTTGCTGAGAGTGACCGTGGGTACATGCTGTGTACGTGCGATGTCTGTGCTGGTCCTCAAGGGAGGACTGCTGGTGGGTAAGAGCAGGAAATTTTGTTGTTGTTGATGTCACATGTAAATAATATTGTTGTTCAAATGTAAATACTGGGGCATCCATTGCGTTATTTTGGGTATTTATGGGGAATTTTTTTAAGCGGGCTGGATTTACATCATCTCCACTACCCTGAGGCCGGGTAGCTGTCGTGTACGACATGCGGATGTGCGTTGTTGTGCTGTGCCTCAGGGGATTGGATTCTCCTTCTCATCACAGATTCTTCAGCTCCCGTCGCACTGGGTGTTACCTGGTGTGCTAGCTGGATGAGGACTTGAAGGAGCAATTGAGCGCCGTTCGTCATTCTGCTCTACCACTTGCTCTTTGACGTTGGACTTGAGCCGAGCGGATGGAACTGCAACATGGACACGCACTAAAACATCACATTTCTGGATTGTGCGCGTTGGCCGTTCTTGCGTGTCAGTTGCCGTTTTTGTTCATTGTGCCATTTTTATTCTTGTTGATGTTGCGCGGAGGACAGGCCGGTGTTCTGTTCCAGTTCCTGATACCTCCCCTTTCGTTGCTTGTGTTGTTGTTGTTATAATCTCCGTTGTGTCTGGGGGACTCCTGATTGTGATGCCTTCGCCCGCATTATTTTGTTCTGTTTCAGCCGAGGACGGCTGGGATTTTCTCTACGGGGGAGGGTAGTGTAACTGCGGGCGTAAATGGGCGGGGCGGATATGACGATCCGAGAGGGAGGAGTCAGGGTGACGTGGGGGAGAAGTTATAGCGGGGAGACAGGAAGCTATCTGGGTCAGTCGGGGGAGTGAAGGGTGGTGAACACGTTGGGTGGTCGCCGTGCCTCAGCCTGGTGGCTGAGGGGCTCATGACGGCGCCAGCCAGCGGGGTGGAAGAGAGAGTGGAGGATTGAGGTAGGAAGTGGCGAGATAGCCACAGAGGCCACGAAGGGCTGAGGTAGGAAATGGCGAGATAGCCACAGAGGCCACGAAGGGCTGAGGTAGGAAATGGCGAGATAGCCATAGAGGCCACGAAGGGCTGACATTGGGAGGTGGCGAGATCGCCACGCACGGAGGAACAGGGAGCAGAGATGGAGCTGCTGGGGGAGCAGCCAGAGGGCTGTACCAAGAGCCTGCAGCGGAGCTGCAGGAGCGTGGGAGGCTACGGGAGCGAAGGCAGATGTGGGGCTGCCAGGGAGAGAGTCTCAGGAGGAGTGCCGTGTGGGAAGGAGAACGCGAACCCCAAATAAAGGACACGGAGTCAGAGAGAAGTGTCTGAGTCCTTTTATTACACATATCCAACCCTCGTCGCATATCCGCCCAAACGTCGGTCAGATATGCAGCGTTGTGCCGTGGGTGCAGTACTTCGCCTATTCATCTGCACGTGACGTCATAACGCCGGTACATTAGTTGTCGTCATTCATCAATACAATACAGTACTGTACAGAAGTCACGTAGGTTAAAAATTAAAATAAATTAAATCACGACGTTTCGGAGGCAACACAAGGCAACACAAGCTTCCGTCTTCAGGTGAAGACGGAAGCTTGTGTTGCCTCCGAAACGTCGTGATTTTTATTTATTTTTTTTACCTACGTGACTTTACCGAAAAAAACAAAGAGTATGAATCCTTGCAGTCACGAAACCTTCAAATCTAGAATTAATGTACAGAAGTCATAACGCCCGGAGCCGCAACAGCTGTGTTGCAATAACTTTGCTCTCTGTAACGAGCGCAGTTTTTTTCTTGGCGACATCACCCCTTAGGGGCATTACCCATATTAGGGGCATTGCGTAAAACATCTGGTTCCCAAGTCTCAGACCATATCTTTGCAATATATAATCTACCGTACGGTATTTAACACCAGGTCCAATTCGTAATTTTTGGCTGTAACGTTTTCTCTGAGCTTAATGTAGGGTCATATAAATATATATCTTTAAGTGAAAGTGATCTGCTTTGTGAGCTCATAGTGTAAACTGCACATTCCTATGACAGGGGGTCACTGTATCCATATGACAACCACTGTCGACCTCTCCACAAAATGGTACCTATTGTATCTACCCCTGAGAGATGATGGACTGAGTCAACTCCGCAATCACGATTACAACTCTCAACATTTCAACTGCAGGACGTTCGCTCCGCAGCACTGGTGTGCCACGTGACCAGCTATCAGATATTAAGAGTAACAAACTACGAATGATCAATCAATGCATGTTTGGCGCAGAAATCCTTATTTGGCAATGAACAGGCTTGTGCTGGCGAGAATTACTGACACCAATTTATGGGCATGAATCTGGTTTGCATGTTCGTACAATAATTCAATTCCAAAAGTGAATGTCCAATTCCGAATAATATATAGGGCTGTAAAACGTATAAAATGCCACGCTGTAAAGAACACAAATGGAAATACCGTACATTGTGATGAGATTCAGGTAAATAGCCTCAGGTGCAGGAATGCATTAAAATGCTGAAAACGTGAGCTATGAGCTGATAAAACAGAAATAAATTGACACTTTAGCATCATTCAAAGATAATTATATGGATGATAAAATATCAATTTTCTGAGAAACACCCTGCGGGACTTCATCTCCACTTCTATATGCAGGCATAATAATAACTGACGATTATTCAGTACACAACCAAGATTACTGTATAGTGAAAATGCATTTCAGCGGTGTATATGCTAATGTGGTGAATTTTCTGTGTGCAATACACACACACAGCGTGATTGCTGCAAGAGCCACATTGCCGTTAATATTTTTACTGAGCATACCCAGCACAAAAACCATTCCGCACTGAATTCTGGATGATATAAAAAATAAATCCACCTACGTTCTGCATCTCAAAATAGACATGCTGTCCGATATTTTTAGATGAGTGGCCTAATGGCCTTGTTTTATTATCTTGTGTTAACCAGCAGCATTTGTTTAAACAACATCCTGGCCTGAATTCAACCCTCTGAACAATTGCTACTAGTTTAAGTGAAAAAATGCCATAAGAACAATGAACAAAAACATGCACATTTTTAAGTGAAGATATCCTGTAGTTCAGAACGTACGTTCATTTATTATTTGATTGTGCAGAAAGATGATCCACATATATTGTGTGCAAACTCGTTTTATCTGGTGCTGACCGGGCCCTGTGGTTTAGAGGGAGTCTTCTGACCAATAATATCTGATAAACCAGGACTTGTTTAACAAATGTGACTTTAGCCGGTGACACCCAGAATGGCGAAACTGGTCCACAGTTTGCTTGATCCTGCTGGTCAAACCAAGCTTTGAATGCCAGCAGGCAGATGGACTTTAATAGAATTTAAACGAATAACAATATGGCTACACAATGGAGGACATCGTATTTTTACAGTATTTCAATATCGAAATTAGGTCGTACGTGGGTGCTAGTTGGATTGTTAGTTCTTGGGATTATGGGAGATGGCGGGGGCTTAGGGAGCCCTTCATCCAGCAGTGGACTGACCATGGCTGATGAAGATAATAATGATGATGATTATTATTTTAATACCCAGAACACGTCCATTATTACTGATGACCTCAGCTAGGCTATGCCAACACGATGCAGCAGAGACTGCACCGAGCCATCAGATGATGACATTTCCTGCATCACGACATGACCCAAAGGATGACCTCTTTACTGGATCGACGGCATCGATGTGTTTTTTTACCGAGCGTGATGCCACGTGCTGTGGCTAATGCCAAGCCCATTTGTGGAACAAACACACGGATGCTATAGTTTCATGATGAATCACAATGGGTGCAGCCAGTACAGCCTACACGCCACGGTAGCGAGATGTTACATACCTCACCTGGTATTGAGGTGGTTGTGGGTTCGATTCTGACCCTGACACCTTTATTTTTTGAGTTTTCATGTTCTCCCGTGGTCGCGTGGATTTTTTTCCGGGTCCTGCGCATTTTTCTCCACAATTAGAAAAAATGCGTTCGGATTCTTTGGCTGCAATACGTTTCCACATGATAAGCCGCTTCGTTGAGCTATCATTTGTGGCCAGGTCGCTTATGAAAAATATCTATATTGCTCAGTGGACCTTACCTGGTAAAATAGAAATAGTTTAGTTTAAGATGTGTGTAATACACCCCCGCCAGATATTATATACTGGACAAAGTGTCAGGTATGCAGAATGATAACGTAGAGAGATTGCTTTGTTATCAGAGTGGAACATTTATGAATATATTAGCTTTACTACTTCTCCCAGGACTTGGATTCTTGTCTTGGATTAATAGACGGCCTACGCGGATGGTGGTGGTGGGGGGGTGCATGACGTCTGCAGGTACACTGCGTGACGCTGCCGCATGCGGGTGACATCACAGATGTGACGTCACCGCTCACTTGTCGTGCAATATATTTTATCAATTATTGCGCCGCCCCCCCCCCCCCCCGCAAATACAAAAGTATATTTTTATACTTTTTGCATTGTGTACCGCCTGGAAACTACCCACATGCCAAATTTCAAGTTTGTTGCATGTTGGGAAGTATGCTAAACATTTCGAACAGACACACATATTCGGAAATTTCCCTAATATCGATTATTTTGTTGGTAAATACCCACTTGTTTTTCATGGTAAGTCAAAGCGTAGAGCGGTGATGTAGTGGTTAAGTGCACTGTGCTACAAACTGGGCCGACCTGAGTTCATATTTCCCAACCACTGCTGACATCAGTGACGAGTGATATCTAAACCAGTCTTGGGCTCTTCCCTTTACCAACCCGCACTGACCAGCATGGTCAAACAACCCCCATAACGAAAGGGCTGCACATACCTACACGTAGCTCCAATCTCAGTCAGGAATTTACTCGGCCCATCATCCCTCCAGGGTCGATACAATAGGTACCACTTTCAGGGAGGACTTGAATATTGTTTGGAGAGACTGTGTGTATCCGGTTTATTTTGTGCCTCCACATCACAAGGTGGCGATTTCAGGTCTAGCCACCCTCAATGATATCCAGTCCTTATGCATTATGGATAAGACTCGAACATTGGCCACTATAACCACAGCAGTGTACAATATTACTAACCTTTATGCCACCCCCCCCCCCCCCTGTAACCTTGATAAATGCAAAAAAAAGCCAAACATTTCAAATTATTACAACTTTAATAGTGCAGTTTTTTTTATCTCCTTTTGGTATTTTTTGCCCTGGGCTCAGGCCCAAAATGATTTATCACGCAACGGTGATAAATATATTGAGCTTATTGTATATTTGACATGACACAATCGAGTAAACGTATACGGGCGTGGCATAACCTCAACAAATTATATTGCCAATGTAATCCTACTAATGCATTCAAACATAAGGTTTTAGCTCACCACATTAATTACTTTCATCGTGTACACGCAGCACTGCATATACACATCAGCCAGGGAATCGAACTAAATTTTAAATTTTATTTTTTTTAAACGGTATTAACGGGGCTTTTTTTCCTAGAGGGAAAACCAAGAAAAAATCGAAGCATTGTGTTTTTTATTTGTTCCGAAATGGGACAAAAAATGTATTCCACTTTACTTTAGTCCTTATAATAATATACACAAGAATCAATAAAACATAGTCATAATCATTGCCCAGCATTCCTCAAATATACTCAAATGACAATTTTATTGATTCACATGTAGGGAAAATAGCAGTGTACCCCTTGAAGTAAAACATTACTGCTGAATACGAGTAGAAAACGCATTTTATAAGATGAGCCAAATCGGCGGGGAAATTGCATTTTCCGCCAATGTTTCCGATTTAAAACGGTTTAAGCCCATTTTTGTAAACGGTTAACCACAACCAAATCTTTAAAACCCATTTTAAACTGACTGAACCATATCCCGTTCAAACGTTTATCAGTGCCCCCCCCCCCCCAAAGCACACCCGCAAAAGCCATAATTTAGAGTGTCTGCCACCAACCATATCCAAACACATTCTCCCTCCACTGCTTGATGAACATATCGCCATGCTGACACCGTGGTATCTTCACCGGGCATTGTACGGCCGCAACCCACGCATATTACCCAAGACTGCCCTGGCTTCATGGGGTAGTGTACTTACAAAGAATAATACAGCCGGTGCATTATCGGGATTTTGGATTACGGCCTGTCTAATGGAAACCCAGAAAGCCCAGGGGGAATCCATTTATTCATTATGGATTCGGTGCATTGTTCGCACGGACAACGTCAGCACCCGGTTCGTGAACCGACCCAATCCATGAACTGTGCTATTGACCAGCATCGTGTGCACTCACGCAAAGATGCAGACAGCGCGGAACAATTAGCAACCGCCAACCATCGCCACCGCCACCGATCGCACGCCGCATCGATGTCACACAAAACGCAGCGAGAGAAAATTTGCACCCCCCCCCCCCACCTTTTTTTGTTCTTTGTAACCGTGAGCAGAACCATGGAACTTGCAATCCGAAGGTCGCCGGTTTTGATCCGATCACCCGGCTTTGCGGTTGAAACAATGGGTACATTTCTAAAATCGCCCTCCCTAGCAAGTACAGATGACAACACCAGTTAAGAATCAGAATATTTTGTTGCACTGGAGGAATCCGATGAGCTATGAAGCTCTTTTTTCAAAGACGTTCAATAGTTTCACAGATGTCAAGTTAGTCCATTAAGAGGTCGCGGCACGTGGTGGGGTACAGTGTGGCTGCTCCCACCGCTTCCAATATTTACGTATATACGTTGAACTTCTTTCGCACTGTACGTGGCCAACCGTGCAAATCGTTATCTGTCCAGTGTGGAAGAGTAGGCCAAAATTTCCTCGAGGAAGGGATCTCTCCAGAGCTCCCTCGAGCGGTGGCTCTTCCACCAGCAGGAGCATGAGCGACTCATTGCAGGGCTGCGTCTTTACCTTTACCTATTCTAAATCATATCCCTGGGGTTATTCTATCTGAATATTTTTGATTCAGCAGAAATAAATGTCCACCCGGAAACCAGAGAGAGCAAAAAAAACCTCAACATTTGTAACATTGTGGCCTTAAAAGTAAATATATATAATCGGTAATGTTTTTTTGCCAATGCCCCTTCTTTATAGCACGTAATTCGAAGGGACAATGCCGAAATGTGGCATTTTTTTCTTCCTTTTAAGGCTACAGTGTTATTGACGAATGTGCTGAGTGTTTTAAATTATTGCACTGGCAACGCAGCAGCAGCAGCATCACCAAATGATTTGTGTAACTCCAGAGATAAACTATTCTTAGCAAGTCGTGTCGGCCCTTGACAGATGACATCACAGAGCACCTTCTGAAATCACCTCTTATTTGCCTCTCACACGCAATCCGAGGTAGAAAACAATTCCACCCAGCTAAAAATGTTCAGCGAATGAAAATCAAACCACATTTTTTTCTAGTGCTCGGAGCTTGAAAATGTCAAATGAAGTGTTAAGATGTTTTATTTTATTATAGTTATTTTTTTCTGTAGTCACCGGTGACCAGGCTGAGACAATAAACTCGTTAGAACTTGAGAAACCGGTTTAAGCACGGGTGAATGAAATCCATATTTGAACTCGAAATATTTTCAACATTGGCTCAGTGCCCTGGGGCATTATCCCCCTGAATCCAGCCAGCTACGTTAATGTGCGTATATAATGTTCTTAACATTTAAAGGTTTTTAGTACACGGGCGTGCAATTTACTTCCAAAACCGGTACGAGAACAACGCGTGTACGGTGAGAGTAGTAA
The DNA here is from genome assembly GCF_015708825.2 of Lethenteron reissneri. Lineage (NCBI taxonomy): Eukaryota > Metazoa > Chordata > Hyperoartia > Petromyzontiformes > Petromyzontidae > Lethenteron > Lethenteron reissneri. The sequence goes on from NC_083781.1 coordinate 6,066,584, forward strand.
ACAGAACTAATCTTTTTTTTCAATGCTTACCCCAAGCTCGCATACTCTGATATTGCATTGTCTTTTAGTTGTGCGCCTTTTGGCGTCATCTGGTCCAACACCATGTGAGACTAGGCTCTCAGAAAAGCTGTCTCGGGTGTGGACCAATCAATTTCAAGGACAGTGCATACATTATCAGAGTTGTGGTTTTTTTTGCATTCCGACCGCAGGTATTGTGGTCAATGCAAACATGACTCCTTGTAAAAAAAGGTGTCAGTTTTGTTGCCAGATAAAATGGTAAAAAACCAATTATCAGAATCTAATACCGAGCCTACATCGTTGCATCATCAAAATGCGTTAATCACGTCCCATATCAATGCCGCCTGTCTTCCACGAGGTGACTTGCCACGCAAAGGCAACGAGGCAGGCGATGTTTCACGTCATCCCACGTGCAAATGTTCCGCTCGCACAGCGGGTGCTGAGAAAATCGAGACGCCGTGAGTCATGGAAAGGCACAAATGTTGCTCACATCGCATTCAATCAGGGGCAACGTGGCTCCTCGTTCATTAAAAGAGGAGCCGCACTTTGTGTCAAAGCCAGCAGCGGCTCCTTAATTGGGGGGAAGAGACGAGCGCCTGCGTGGGTGGAAGACTTGAGCGTCCGATGCCGGCTCAGAGTGACCGTCTCAGGCGAGCAACTGTGTTGCCACAGATTGTGAGACACTCCGGAAAGTACGACGCATCTCCAACGTTGTCCTGTGTCAAAAACGTCGCACGGATCTGATCACACGCGCACGCGGCGACCCGGGCTATAACATCGCACCGCCCGCTGCCTTTTGCTGTTAAAGTGCAAGCGCAGGGAAAACAAACAGTATCTTATTATTCGGAGAGTACGACGGGGGTGTAAAGATGCACCGCCGACCGCCACGACACCGTGGGCTAATCAATTCGTTGTTGTGATTCTGGGTCGCAATCCATTTGAAGCGGTAGACGTTGCACACTGCAATGAAAGGCAGCGCTTCGCTCCGGGTGCCTGCATGGACGCCGTGCCTCCATGGCACTACATACAAGGCACTGAATAGAAAACACGGCTGTCGCACAACATCGATCCGTTCACGTATCGTGAGCTTAAGTATCGATATCAACGGATGGCTTGGATGTCCTTGCTCCACCATGGCCCAGCCCCCCCCAGTGCTCTCTTGATCAGCACGAGGCCTCTGACTGCACTTTGTTCCATCAGCGGCATCGATGAACCGATTGCAGCCTTTGAGACATTTTCTCTGCATCGGCAAAAGCAATGTCCCGCATCAGGGTCGCCGGGCATCTCACGAAGAGCTGCCCGGACACTCTCAATGGGATTGCAGCCCCATCAATGAGCCGGCCACTCCAGTGTTCTAGTACCCTCTTGATGGGGAAAAAAGCATCAGCCAGCTGAGCATAGTGTGGGCGGGTATTAGCATCTATTAATGGACAAATCATCGCCAGAAGCGCGGAAAATGTCAGCACAAAGGCTCTGTGAATGCCATCTCTGCGCGGTGCGGCATAATACGAAAGGCTCCTTCGCAAGAGCCACATTTACCAACTCCTGTAGAATGTGGTCACTGACACTGCCCAGACAATGCTGACGGCACCTTAGCCTCGCGCATGAGAGCATCACACGTGTGTGGCGTGTTCGAGTACTAGTGTGTGTAAAGCATAATAGGTAATGCATTCGCCTTGCATATGTCTGTGTGTATTACCGCAATGACATGGCCACATGAGTGGGTATGCCTATTGAAGAGATTCCGCTTTGAGGGGGCCCCCAGACAATGAATATGTATTCAGATTATTTGGTGGCTATACATTTCCACGTGATGAGCCACTTTGTTGAGCTATCATTTGTGGCCACGTCGCTTCTGAAAAAGAAGTTAATGCCTCAATAGGCTTCACCTGGTGAGTTAAAATAGTTCAGTTTTATTTCTATCATTTTTAAAGTGATTTATTTACCTCTCCTGTACGTCGCACTCCAATTGTTGTTCCTAGTTGTAACGTTCTGACCCGCCTCGACTGGACATCTGTAAAAAAAAGAGCTTCATAGCTCATCGGATCCTCCAGTATATATAAATGATTCTGATGTACGTTGAACTTCTTTCGCACCGTACGTAGCTAACCGTGCTAATCAGAGATGCGGGAATACTCCGCCGAGCAGATGCCGCTGCCTGTGCCTCTTGCGTTGCTGCGCACACGGACGCGCCTATGACGTGCTGATTAAAGCCGTGTCGGATCTACGCGAGTTAACGTGCGCTTCTGTGTCACACTCGAGGGACAGGCAGACGGTTGTGCAGAAAAAAACACACAAAGGGCCGGCTGACGCCGAACCGAAGACGTTGGGTTTAAGAGTCTCCACGCTCGCGCACAACCCATGCCTCGTACGGTTTGGGAAAGAACGTGAATGCGAGCGTGAGTGCCTTCCCTCGCGCAGGTCAATAAATCAAGCCCACACCAACAGGCTTAAAAAAAAGAGAAAAATTGCCGGAGCCTGTGAATAATAATTTCAGGAAAAAAAATTCAGAGTCGGACTGCCAGCTCACGTGTCAGGCTGCGGTTACACAATATTATTTCCCAGTTATAGTCTCGCCGTTTTATAAATGACCGTTGTAATATTCTGATGACGGTGCATTATTTCCCATCAGCTTAACATTACGCATGTTCGGATACAGTGCAAGTACCGTGTGAATATAAAAGTTAATTGAGATTATGGGTAATGGTATTGGAAGAAAAAAGAAGAAACTGGATGGTAGCACAGTGTTTACCACATTGCGAGCCGTATCATCAAAGTGACGATTGGGTGTAATGAATGGTATCATGGCTGTCAGGATAATGTGTGCAAATGACTCCCAATGACATTCACGAATGGAAATTTGTTCCGGCAGAATGCATTGTTATGCCATACACTTATTCCTGTAAATTAGAATAATTTTACGGTAGCCATGCAATTGGCATCACTCCTACCCTTCTATTACGGGGCTGTTATTATGAGCTTCATTTGAAGTCTCGAAATATGCACGTACGCACTTTGAATGCCGTGCAAAAGTACAAGTACGTATTAATCAAGAGGAAACACTGTACATATGTCAGCAGCTAAATTAAGAAACATCAAAGCAGGGGGCAAGGATCGTGTCTCGAGAAAAAATGTAAATAATATTCCGATGACTTAGTAACCCGTGCACGTCATCGCAATGATCTACACGGGATCGCTGCACCTTAATCATGCAGATGTGCGTCTAAACACTGCCAAAGCACACAATTCTGCCTCAATTAGATAATGCCCAACACATGTTTGCTCAGACCAATGATTTATTGTGCTTCTCTCATCTCCCCCTCCCAGCGGAACTGACCTGTGAAGGTCAGAGGCAGCCTCGGGGGGGGGGGGGGGACCAGCCAAGATGAAATCTTCATTAAGCATAGCAAAGATAAATAAATAGGGAACAGATAAGGGATTCCTTTGTGATACAGCACCACATCCACAACTGAGCTTCATAAGCAGCAGCAGCAGCGTGGAGATGCGCTCTTAAGAAACAAACGCCACCTTGTGCCGTCACATTCTGACCATACTTCACCACGCTAGGCGGCGTGGGTCGGTTAAAGGGAGCACGCATGCACCCTTTGCCTATCCACCCTTTTGCTATCCATTATAACCACCCAGCCCCCCCCCCAGGTCCACAGGACGCTAAAGCGTCTCCGCCACATCCAAGGCGGTAGCCCCCTTGAAGACGCCTTCTGTAAAATACAACAGCAACAAAAAGCAACCTACAATGACCGCGGCGCGATGCACCCGAAATGCCTTGCAGATGGCGCCCCCGAGAAATTCGCACACGATTTCAACATTCCCTTATCGGTGCATTTACCCCACAGATGCCATTTAAGGGTGGCAAGCTCAAGTATCACAGCGTTCCGTGGCGAAAAGAATGAATGAATGAATAACATTTCCAGTGGGTTTAAAAAAAATTGGCGTTAAAACAACCTTCGATGGCACCTTTTGGAGGTGCAAAAGTCGAGATGTGTCACGCGAGGAAAAATATCTCACAATGCCAGAGAAGGGGAGCACTATTTGTCAATGCCATCGTGTCGTCTGTATATGTATATGTGTTTTTTATCTTTGCGAATTTTCACGAAAATAACTGGTGACGTCAAGAAGAGGACTTCCGGGGAAAAGCAGGATAGGTGGAAACTATTCGTGGTACATTTACGTTGTTTTTTTAATCTGTACAATGTATACAGAATAACACAGTACCCCTTAATTGAAATGGAAATCAATTGAATGCTGATTTCAAACAGGCCACCATGAAACCCCACGCAATTGATAAGCTGATTAACATGTTAATACAGTATTTTCCTCCTTTTAGACCCTGGAATGAAAAGGAATAAATACTGTACAGTATAGTAAAGACTTTTTTTTCCTTAAAGTTACCTTAATGTGTAAAACTGTAACTTGTATGCCGATAAGCACGGAGGATGTAACGCAAAATAAAAGTTAGACAAGTTAAATATTATAGTAATTGTCTGTTGTGGAAAATACCATTATCATTGCTGCTTTCATTAACCGTAGCTTTACCAAACGTTCCAATAAAAAGTTAAGAGATCAATTGTACATCAAAAAGCAGTTTTATTTCCCAGTCAATACTATTTTACATGACAGTGAGTGGTGCTAAGTTTTTTCGTGTCATACCGCATCATGCCTATACATAGAAGATAATCATGAAATTTTACTAATTAAAATCAGACTATGTGTATTGCATATTTAACCACAGTCTACAGTATGGCCTGTTCTCCTATAACGTGGTAGTTGCGTTCCTGAAGAGCACTGCATTATGGGAAAAATGCGTTGTAATAAATTCTATATAATATAGGGGAAAGCACAGCCCGCGATTACACGTGAGATGCGTATGCAGGTTGAACAAAGACTGAGGCGCGTGGGTAGCATCTAGAAGCATCCAGCAGCATCCCGCCTTGTGTGATGCTACTCCGAGGAAGCCGTACAACCACCTACTCGTGCAACGTAGTTCTGTTCACTCGATCGCGTTATATCAAATTCGCATCTGCGTTATAAAAAAAAAAAACGTGTTCCATAATGCATCCATCGTATTATATCCAATTCGCGTTATGAAAACACGCGTTATTGTAAAACAGACTGCACTAGAACACATCTGCGGTGATATGGGGGGGTGGGGGGGGGGTGACCATATTGTGGATCCCACAATCCTCAGCACGCCGTGGAGGTGAGTCCCTTAATTCGCGCAAAAATATTATGCGCCGAGGCAGTGTGCCGCCGATTACAGGAGAATTCAGCCACTCCCAGGAGATAACCAGAATTCCATGTTTATTGCAGACTAGCTTTACTACCCGGCTTCGCCCGAGACTTGGATTCTTGTTTTGGATTAATACACGCCTACGCGGAGGGTGGGGGGGTGCGTGACGTCAGCAGGCACACTGCGTGACGTCAGCAGGCACACTGCGTGACGTCAGCAGACACACTGCGTGACGTCAGCAGGCACACTGCGTGACGCTGCCGCATGCGGGTGACATCACAGATGTGACGTCACCGCTCACTTTCCGTGCAAAATATCATATTCATTATTGCGCCCCCCCCCCCAAAAAAAAATATATATAAACGTCTATTTTATACTTTTGCATTGTGTACAGTCTGGAAGCTACCCACATGCCAAATTGCAAGTTTGTTGCATGTTGGGAAGTATGCTAAACATTTCGAACAGACACACATTCATAAATTTCCCTTTTATATATATAGATTTTAGGATCAACGATCACGCCGGTTTTCGGGAGCCACGTAACCAAGGGCAACCAGCGAAGAAAGGGCAATTTGCCGATTATTGGTAGAGTGGGCCTGTTTCTGTACCTGTGCTGGTGAAAGCGCAGGCCTTTGGTTGTTTTCTGATGCCACAGCTGCCAGAAGGGCATCCACTGGAGGGAGCTCTGGAGAGCCGTTCTGGAGGGTTTTGTGGTTTACTCTTTCAGGAATCGGTGGGAGGACCCACCCCTGTACGTGCACCGCATGTGACCTGCTCATACACTGCGGCGAACCCATTTCTACTGCCGGGTAGCCAAAGGCATCTTCCATTAATTCTAGATTTGAAGCTTTCGTGACTGCAAGGATTCATATTCTTAGGTTTTTTCGGTAAAGTCACGTAGGTAAAACATCAAAATTAATAAAAATAAAATAAAACAAAAATCACGACGTTTCGGAGGCAACACAAGTCTCCGTCATCAGGTGGGACCGTCACAGCCGGATTAGCTGCATCTTCCATTGTTCAAACTGCCACGCCGGGAGATAGAATTTGCGATCTCTGTTTTTAAAGTATCACGCGTTAACCATTGCATTATCCAGTTGTGTGTTTACGTGATGTACATGGGTGTGCATTGGCTACCAGTTAAGCCTCAGTGTTCACCCAGTGAGCAGATGGTTCTTATTAAGTCACGCTGCGCTGCATTTCTGAAACTGGGCTGGCAAAGTCTTCGCAAAAATACAACAGTAGAACTCCTGTTATCCATGTCGGTGTGGGGGGTGGGGGGGGGGCGCACACTGAGGAATCCTGTTATCCATGATGTTATCCACAAATTTACTTGTCGGTACAAATTTTATTTTTGGCAAATTCTAAATGGGACGAATTTGCCGGTGAACTTCAGTTTTTAGCTGCGAGAACTGCGTGCAAGAGGACAACTGTTTCGCAGTGTGGGATGGGAAAAAATGGTGACAGTTGTGAAAGGGGAAAAGTCGAGGCGTGGAGAACACGAGTTCTACTCTACTCAGTTCAGGCCAAGAAAACTTCGGAGGAGGCCCTACTTGTGCATTTAATTAGGAGAACAAGCCAAGGCACATCCGGTGGGATGGAAGAACAGCGCACAAGATACACACACCACAGCAGATTCATGAACGGTTGTGTACAGACGATGGTTTGCACGGTGGTTAGAACGCCCACCTCACAATTGTGAGGGGTGGGGGGGGGGTCAACTCAGATCATCATCTATCTTTGGTAAGTACATTTTTTAAAAAGTACCGCTTTGTGGAAGGCAAACAATAATTGTCCAATCGATAGACTAGTTCCCGACCATAGGAATATGGAATTTGACTGCTGCGTCAGAGCGATCAGTATGCTACGGGTGCCACCCCCATTTGTTTTCTTTGATCATCAGGGTGACGCTGACTTATTCGAGGCCTGCGGCAAATCATTTGTTGCCTCGTCAGGCACGGGATTATTATTTTTGCCAACGCGTCACTGTGTTCGTGCGCATCGCGGTGGAGACGCGGCGTGCACGATGCATTTCTGAGATAATTGTACGAATTAAGCAGTGCTAATGCGTCGATACCCACAGGTGTGTCTTTTACAGTTCGGGCATTTTACTTCGTGGAGGAGGAAAATTCCGTTCTTGCAAAGCGAGGCGGCGGTGAGAATAAATCGTTGCCTCCACCGCTTACTGGCGGGACTCCGGACACCTTACACCCACGTACGAAATACATATACAATGAGGCTTCAATATTAATGCAGCATGTGATATTAATAGTTAAATATCAGTCACGACTTGCCCTATACGCAGGGTCCCGAGGTGTGGGCAAAAAAAAAAAATGTCTTCGGTGCACCTTGCGCCGTCGTTCATCATGGGAATGAGGCGGTCCATTACGTCCCACATCAATGCCCGAGTGCGACTCAACGTGCAACGGAGAGAGCAGCGGGCGGCATGCCTGCCGCTCACTTTCACGCAAAGCGGCTTCTGGTGCAAGGAATTCGTGACACCTCCTACATGGAGGCAATCGTCAGGTTTTTCCGCCAAATCGTGCCCATCTCTCGAAGTGCTGATCACACCGGCCTGTCCCATTTCCACCAAATGAATAGCTATTTTTTATTATTATTTATTTTGGAAAAAGTGTTTTTTTTTTAATTAGATAAAAGAGAATATATATAGGGAACACGTTTTCTCTCTGGAGTGCAATGGAAGTATTTTCGTCTGGCCCTTCTCATCACCCGCTCCTCCCAAATCTTCCCCAAAAAGGTAATTACTAATTATCCACACATCCACCATTCGTGCTATCTGGGAGGATAAGAGGCAGGAAATCTAGCGGACGCGGCAAATTCATCGTATATATCGCAGGTTTGACCAAACCGCGATTGACCTCGAAGCAGTCTTCTGGAAGTTGGCTTTTCGTGCTCTTATATGCCACTCGAGTGCCGATAAGAAGAGGAGGAAAACGCATCAATAAACAGAGGTAATAGGGCACATTCACAGCGTCACCCCCATATGAGCATCGGTCAGAAGAGTTTCACTGGACGACAGTACCGTACTTAAAACACGCGCTTGCTAAATTACAGTGCACTAAAACGACTACGTTCGTGTGAATTAAAACAACTACAGCACTTTAATGCCATTAACAGTACATTAAAGTTCAACTCGTTTGAGTATAAACACAGCACGTGTACACGCAAATTGACACGAACACTGTACCCCAAATTCAGCAGAGGATCGATATGAATCCGAACATTTATTTTAAGTCTTCACAATACACTTCTGTACGTTGTTGCAAAGCGCTGCGATATGTTGAAGCGCGGCGAATTATTTAGACATGAAAACAAAGGCAACCAACGTCTGCCACGTGTGATGATGTTGGTGTCCACCTCCCGCGAAGGATTAGCGTGAGCGAGGCCCATGCTGAATTGAATCACGAACGGGCTCTCGGAGCTTCAATGCCAAAATAGCCTCCCCCTGCACGTCTTTGGCAAACCTCAACTGCTCCTCCTCGAAAACACGCGCTCTAAAGTCATTCACGGACCAGCAACAACACGATTTTAACTTTCATTCACTCGCATTGCGCCACACTGAGCTGCCTTGCCACGTGTGATTTAAAAAAATGTTAGGTTACACGGGTTGCATTTGGTATCACATTTAAACTAAACCATCTTCATATTTTATCAGGTAAGGCCCACCTGAGCTGTATGAGGTAGTCGTTTTTTTAAGAAGCGACCTGGCGACGAATGATAGCCCAACAAAGTGGCTTATCATTTGGAAATGTATAGCAGCCAAATACTCGAAGCGCGTGTTTATAAATGTGGCGGGGAAAACTGGAGGACCCAGAGAAAAATCCAAACGACCACGGGGAGAGAGAGAGACACGCAAACTCCAAATATACAGCAGCAGGCGTCAAGGGTCAGAGTTGAACCCACAACCTCCTGCATACCAGGCGAGGTAGTTAACATCTCGCCACCGCAGCATCCTCACGGTGGCCAGTGTTGGCCCAACTTTAAACAACAATGGCCCAAAGGCAATACTGTATGTTCATCATTATCATCATCGGCCTTGGTCAATCCACTGCTGGATGAAGGCCTCCCAAAGTTGCCGCCACCTCTCACAATCCTGAGATGTAGTAAGCTGCCTGGTACCGCCGATTAGCACAATCGGCTACATACGGTGCGAAGTTCAACACAACAACAACAACCGCCATTCGCCACTAAGCGGCGGTGACGTCACCACGACGCTTGTGCCAGGCCAAGTGCACCTTGAGGCCACATGAAGTGTCGAACGCCTGCTGGCAGGAGGTCACGGGGCAGACCCAGGTGCCACGGGTCGACTGACTGAGATGAAGTTACACACACACATTCATACCTTCACACGGGCTAATTTAATACAATGTTACCTGATTAAAAACTGCCAGTGCATAGATAGACTTTGCGTTTTCATCTCGAGTCTTTCAATTTGGCGACAGTATGTAAATCGTGAATCACCAAACACTTGCCAGGGAATATGGGGAAGAAACTGCTGCAAGGCAATACTCTGCATGTGGCCAACAGAGCCATATGACGTCCGTTGTAGGAGGCAGATGTTGATCTGCGTGCAATTATACAAGTCTGTGCGAAACAGCACTGTGTGTTGCAATGTTGATTTGAACAAAATCACCGTTGGGGGGGGGGGGTGACTTTCTGTAATCAACCCGTGTGCAAAAATATTTAAATCTGGAAAGCAAAATAGATTTGATCTTTAATTGCGTTGCACTGCATTGGAAGCAGAATATAGCGCCTACGTTGAGGCGAATATAATTGTATCTACCGCATGCTATAGCTAAAGCATACATTTTAAGTGTAAAGATAGGCAGTGGCACTGGCAATCAGTTTTACAATACAACACACAGCCGTGATGGGACAAATCCATCAGGGTCAAATCCGATTTTGAGCCGTGCCTCAGAGTCTGAAACCGAATTTGGCCGAATTTGAATCCGTTATCTCAGATGGATTGTTGGAATTGCCAGTACAGTGTAACTCCTCTTATCTGCAACCCCCTATTATCCGAGGCAAACGATGTACAGTATGGGTAAAAACGTTTGTAATCCCGAGGGCCCATTCTTCCTCTTATCTGTCAAATGTTCAGCCCGTAGGAGGCGCTTCCAAAAAGCTGTCTCATCTCGTTACCTCCAGGATTCATGTGGAATGACGTTCTGCCAGCAGGAGCATGAACAAAGCCTTGTAATTGGAGGGCTGCATCGTTGCTTCTTTGCAGGGCCCGCAGATAAATGCAATCGCACGTTGGAGTCTACGTAAATGCGCCTTTCAAATGTAAATGATGATTATTATTATTATATCAGCATGGGGGATGGCGAGAGCTTTCAATGTGACTGGGATGCTGCAGACGCAGGAGATTAGGAGGCACCATAACATTACTTCACTTGCAGAGATTTGAGGGTGAAATCAAATTTGGCACGAAAATTCGGCAAATTATTCACGATTTCCTGCGGATTAGAGGGAAATCATAGAGCTGAGTACCACCTGCCCTGACGCCTGTATATTTGGAGTTTGCATGTTATACCCGTGGTCACGTGGATTTTTTTTGTCCAGGTCCTCTGGTTTTCCCTCCACATTTAGAAACGTTTTGAGTATTTGCTTACTATAAATTTCCATGCGATAAGTAACTTATTTGCGCTATCATTTGTGGCCAGGTCGCTTCTGGTAAATAACTATATGGCTCAGTGGACCTTACCTGCTAAAATTAAAACAGTTCAGTTTATCTCCCGGTACAGCAGTTAATACAATGCACTTTTTAAATTCCCACCGTATCAAATCTACCCAGCAGTATAAGCGCTTCCATCACAGTCGATCGGCAAGTCGCGTATAGTGGGGTAAAGCGTGACTTCTCCCAACCAACGTGGAAGAGGAGGCCAAATACCACCTAGAAAGGGGTCGCTACAGCTCCCGTCAGCATTGGCGGTAGCAATCAATTTTCTGGGCTGCACCTTTTACTACGACTACTCCAGAATATTTATCTGCGCGGTTTGTCGTGTTCTGCGGGTTGGTGGTTCATGAATTGATGTATTGATTCATTCAATGCAGTAGAATCATGAGAGCATTTAACGAGTTCTGAAACCCCACCATAGTATTGATTAGAGAAGTGGCCTCAATCAATACCCGTGGGCTTTTAATTTATGAGCGAGTTTGCCATTGATATCCAATGATGCATTCCTGCTAAAGGCTGGAGACTTTACACTTTCATGACAGTACAATACTGGATGTGTTGATGAAGCAGAACTCCAATAATCCGCATTGACATGGAGGGGACCGGCTTGCGAATCCTGTAATCTGCAGAGGTTATACCGAGAATTCGTGTACAATTCACGCGAGTGCAGTCTGCCACGTATTATGGGAGAAATTAACCACGCGACTATATTGATCCACAAAAACATTGTAGATTACATGGGAAGCGTGGTATGTGACTTCACATCCAAGTAAAGAAATGCCACGAATATTTTTTCACTTATTAAATCATGTCAGCACGGCTAGTGTGTCGGACGTAAACGAAAAAACACTGCCAAAAAAAAACCTACTTCTGCTTTTGCCTCCTGTATATCCACCTTTTCTCCCTGTGCAGCCTCTTTTGTCTCTCTGTAGCTCTGCGTTGGAGCAGCCCCACTCCTACGCACCACTGTGGAACGCACCGCTGTGGACCGCGGTGCACGTTCAATCTTGTGGCGGTGTGCCGGGGATTTCGAGAGGAACCAACAGTGTGCAATTCCAATGCTCCACAAGCTCGTTTTCAGACGCGCCGTGAATTACATGTGCAAGAGATCCATAAAACTGAGAATTTTTCACGAATTTCGGGAACTCCACTCCCACCGATTACGAGAGCAGTCGCGAACCGCCGGTAAATCAGCGATCCCGGATGTTTCTTTCATTGCGGATTAGTGTTCTGCTGTATATTTTAGCGTTCTCCTGTGTTCATGCCATGCGGTTGAATAAATACATCTACTGTCAGTGGTAAGTTTCGCAACCTTACGATTTTCTCGTCGAGGGCTTGATTCCGCCCATCATTCCTCCGGGGTTGACAAATTAAACGAGGAACAAGTCAACAGTGGGTGAACAAGTCAACAGTGGGTGAACAAGTCAACAGTGGGTGAACAAGTCAACAGTGGGTGAACAAGTCAACAGTGGGTGAACAAGTCAACAGTGGGTGAACAAGTCAACAGTGGGTGAACAAGTCAACAGTGGGTGAACAAGTCAACAGTGGGTGAACAAGTCAACAGTGGGTGTTCTTGTATCTGCCAAAGGAAGGTCGAATTCTCCTCACCTGCTCAGGTATCCATAAGAGGTTTTTTCTCTTTGGGTTAGATCGAGTAAATATAAATGTGTCGTTAAACCCGCCACAGACAATTAAGTAAACCCCACTAGTGGCAAATGTGCACGTTTTGTTTACGTGACAAACATTACTAATTGGCTGTGTTCGGTGGTGGCGGATTTAACGACACAATGAAGTTTACGTGATCTAACCCAGAAAAAAAAACCTCTATTAGGAATAATACTGGTCGCGAAAGCCTCTTCCTACTAAGTGTTAAACTGGCTCAGGTACTTATACACAAGATGACCACCTCATCGCAATGCTCATTTGAGTTAGGAAATGACTCACTTTTTGACGTTAATAATTATTCTAGCACCAGTGTTATTAGTCCCGGCATGTGTACGCGTTGTCTGCTAAAGGCAATATATACAGTAAGTTGAACTGAGTGCACTTCCTTTCAAAAGGAATAAAGCCACGCTGTTTGGCTGGCCCCTAAAGCTGTACAGTGATGATTCAATTGGCAACCACGAACCCACACTAAGCTGCTTGCTCGCATATTATTAAATGTGCTCAACGTTTTGAGCTTTTGGCACGTGGGAGCAGTTGACATTGTGAACAATTACAAAGAGAGAGAGAGAGAGATATTTCAAAGGAGACATCTCACAAACTGCGTGAGAATTGGGGAGGCAATTTTCTCTCGCTGGTGCCGTATTCTGAAGCCTACCCCACTTCATAGTTCGCAAATACGCGGCGAGTGCGTCATCGGCGGTGTCTTCCCGCCGCCAAATTGGCACCGGGTTTAGAGTTGGTGGGGGTGAGAAGGAGGGGCCTTGAGCCTCAATCGGGGGAAAAAAAAAACTTGGCCACAACTTGCAGATGAACTTTACTTCCTCCCCCCCCATCTACCACACATCCACCCGTTCACCCACGCATCCACCCCACGCTTCCACCCGTTCACCCACGCATCCACCCCACGCTTCCACCCGTTCACCCACGCATTCACCCGTTCACCCACGCATCCACCCACCCACGCATCCACCCGTTCACCCACGCATCCACCCGTTCACCCACGCATCCACCCCACGCATCCACCCGTTCACCCACGCATCCACCCGTTCACCCACGCATCCACCCCACGCTTCCACCCGTTCACCCACGCATCCACCCGTTCACCCACGCATCCACCCGTTCACCCACGCATTCACCCGTTCACCCACGCATCCACCCCACGCTTCCACCCGTTCACCCACGCATCCACCCGTTCACCCACGCATCCACCCCACGCATCCACCCGTTCACCCACGCATCCACCCGTTCACCCATGCATCCACCCCACGCATCCACCCGTTCACCCACGCATCCACCCCACGCTTCCACCCGTTCAACCACGCATTCACCCGTTCACCCACGCATCCACCCCACGCTTCCACCTGTTTACCCACGCATCCACCCCACGCTTCCACCCGTTCAACCACGCATCCACCCGTTCACCCACGCATCCACCCCACGCTTCCACCCGTTTACCCACGCATCCACCCGTTCACCCACGCATCCACCCCAAGCTTCCACCCGTTCACCCACGCATCCACCCCACGCATCCACCCGTTCACCCACGCATCCACCCCACGCTTCCACCCGTTCAACCACGCATCCACCCGTTCACCCACGCATCCACCCCACGCTTCCACCCGTTTACCCACGCATCCACCCGTTCACCCACGCATCCACCCCAAGCTTCCACCCGTTCACCCACGCATCCACCCCACGCATCCACCCGTTCACCCACGCATCCACCCCACGCTTCCACCCGTTCACCCACGCATCCACCCGTTCACCCACGCACCCACCCCACGCTTCCACCCGTTCACCCACGCATCCACCCGTTCACCCACGCATTCACCCGTTCACCCACGCATCCACCCCACGCTTCCACCCGTTTACCCACGCATCCACCCGTTCACCCACGCATCCACCCCACGCATCCACCCGTTCACCCACGCATCCACCTGTTCACCCATGCATCCACCCCACGCATCCACCCGTTCACCCACGCATCCACCCCACGCTTCCACCCGTTCAACCACGCATTCACCCGTTCACCCACGCATCCACCCCACGCTTCCACCTGTTTACCCACGCATCCACCCCACGCTTCCACCCGTTCAACCACGCATCCACCCGTTCACCCACGCATCCACCCCACGCTTCCACCCGTTTACCCACGCATCCACCCGTTCACCCACGCATCCACCCCAAGCTTCCACCCGTTCACCCACGCATCCACCCCACGCATCCACCCGTTCACCCACGCATCCACCCCACGCTTCCACCCGTTCAACCACGCATCCACCCGTTCACCCACGCATCCACCCCACGCTTCCACCCGTTTACCCACGCATCCACCCGTTCACCCACGCATCCACCCCAAGCTTCCACCCGTTCACCCACGCATCCACCCCACGCATCCACCCGTTCACCCACGCATCCACCCAACGCTTCCACCCGTTTACCCACGCATCCACCCGTTCACCCACGCATCCACCCCAAGCTTCCACCCGTTCACCCACGCATCCACCCCAAGCTTCCACCCATTCACCCACGCATCCACCCCACGCTTCCACCCGTTCACCCACGCATCCACCCGTTCACCCACGCATCCACCCCACGCTTCCACCCGTTCAACCACGCATTCACCCATTCACCCACGCATCCACCCCACGCTTCCACCCGTTTACCCACGCATCCACCCGTTCACCCACGCATCCACCCCACGCATCCACCCGTTTACCCACGCATCCACCCGTTCACCCACGCATCCACCCCACGCTTCCACCCGTTCAACCACGCATTCACCCGTTCACCCACGCATCCACCCCACGCTTCCACCCGTTTACCCACGCATCCACCCGTTCACCCACGCATCCACCCCACGCTTCCACCCGTTTACCCATGCATCCACCCGTTCACCCACGCATCCACCCCAAGCTTCCACCCGTTCACCCACGCATCCACCCCAAGCTTCCACCCGTTCACCCACGCATCCACCCCACGCTTCCACCCGTTCACCCACGCATCCACCCGTTCACCCACGCATCCACCCCACACATCCACCCGTTCACCCACAACTCCCCCCCCCCTCGCCAACCACGGCCGCCACCAACACCGCCGCCGCAAGCCTGGCAGTCTCTCTTCCTGTTTACCCACATTCCGTCCAAATATATATGCAACAGTTAACCCACCCAGTGGCGGTTTCTAATATATAGGCAAGAACCCAACTTTGGTAGAAAAAAAAGCTTTGTTACTGTAGGTGAGTCTACCGTTTGACTCTCATGAGTGCCCCCTCCCCCCCAGCCCTCTCTCAAATGAAGCCAGATTAAGGGATAACACCGCCCTCTGAATTATCACCTAGCGTCCCTGCCAATAAAGAATTTGCCCCACTCACCTAAGTCACGTATTCGTTCCGGAGCTCGGATGATTTAACGCACTGTTATTACGAACCCATCAAACCCGTGTTTGATTCCCAGCCACGGCTAACATCAGTGGCAAGCGATATCCGCACCAGTTGTGGCCGTTTCTCGCACCCACCCACCCACGTCTCTCCCACCCACCCACCCACGTCTCTCTCACCCACCCACCCACGTCTCTCTCACCCACCCACCCACGGCTCTCCCACCCACCCACCCACGTCTCTCCCACCCACCCACGTCTTTCTCTCTCTCCTTCAACCCGCACTGACCAGCGTGGTGAAGTTTCGTGAAACAGCCGCGACAGATTGACATGGCATGGGGAGGGCCTTTATCCAGCAGTGGATTGACAGAGGCTGTCAAATGACCATTGTGATGACATGTTGCAGTAGCACCCACACTATGAGAACACGTGGCAGTATCCCTGTGTATTGTGTGTATGTGTGGTGGGGTAATTAATAAAGAGGGGTTTCTGCATCATTGTTATCAGCCATGATCATCCACTGCTGGTTGAAGCCCCCCCCCCCCCCCCCCGTATATAGCCGAGTTTCACGTCTTTGCAACTGGAAAACACGAAATACTGCCAGGTACTGAATGCTATTTCCAATGGAAAACGTACAAGAGTTTTTTTTTTTAACACAGCATTACAAGAAAAATATTGAAATTATTGTCCGACGACCGTAATGTGGTGAAAAACACGCAGTTCTGGTGCAGGTTACAGAAATATTAAAGGAAGAGGCTCAAGTATGCAGTACATACATGACAACTGAGAAAAAGGCGAAGCATTAGTTTCAGAACCCAGGAGTACTACTGTACACGGTGGCCCAGATGTCTTTTGACCCCCCCCCCCACCCAAATTAATTAACCCCGAATATGTTTTCCTTTTTACATATTCATTTTTGCTCTAAATAAACCTTACTTTAAAAAAGATTTACGTTTTCAGGGAATTAAATGGGGAGGGGAGGGTCACAAGACATCTGGACCATCCTGTGCATTGCCAATAGGGCGGGGATAGCAACACTACACTTGCAGTCTCGGGGGGGGGGGTGGGGGGTGCAAGTTCGACTCAATCTCCAGGCGAGGCAGTTTCAGTAACTGTGCAAGTTTCATTTCAACTGCTCCACTGGCTCTGTCCACCCACCAACACTGTACAAAGTAAATGGGTGGGGTAAAGTGTGGGCACTTCCACCTTGTCCAAGATGCCCCCGGGGTAGCGTGGAAGAGTAGGCCAAATACCCGTGTAAAGGGGGCCCCTCTCTGGGGCAGTGTCAGGGCTGCACCTTGACTGTATCAAGACCTTAAAAGAGACACGTGGCTCTCTGTACAGTAATGTTTCTGAAGGTATTTCCGTATAAGCTAAAAAAATAAATAATTTGGCACACCAAAAAAATTTCCTCCACGCTTAACAAGATTCTGACGCCTTTTACAGGATTAAAGTGTCCACTTGTACAGCCCACTGTGTGACGCTGCACGATGTAGGTTATGCATTTCTAAGCCTTCCTATTTCTATATTCTTGGTTCTTTCGGTAAAGTCACGTAGAAAGAAAATAATAAAATAATAATGTTATTGCTTTATTTTTTTATTTCCTTTCTACGTGACTTTACCGAAAGAACCAAGAATATGAATCCCCACAGTCACGAAAGCTTTAAATCGAAATGTCCTATTACTATGTTTAAACTTGTGCCGCAGTGTGTGGAGAACGTTATCGACTGGTTGTCCTATTGATCATCTTGCCCACCGTGCCATAGGAACGTGGAATTTCCACCGCTGGCTCAGCCACCATGAGCACAGCAGCCTGAATGCTTTTTTGAGCAAGACATTATGAACTTTTCAATTTGTTTTAACGTAACGACGAAGAGCATTGGTCACTGCAGTTACATGTACAATGGCTTTGGGATGCGTGCCAATAAGCGAGATTTGAAGTTAGAATTAGGGGGTTACAACGTGTGCAGGATAGAAACGTTGACGTGCACTTCAAATAAATGCCACTGGGTTGTCTAAGGGTGTCATTGTGTGTAGTAGGTGCTGTGCATTCTTCAACCCCACCCCCTGTTACAGGACAGAAAGACAAGATGGGACAGAGCTAATGCATTACAGAGCCTTGAAAACAGCACTGTGAGAGTCACACGAGGATGATTTCCACCTGGGAAGATAACTTTTGAGAGGGACTCAGAGGCGTATACTTTATCGTAGCCAGAACACTGCCAAAAAAAAGCAGCAACCAAAAAAACAATTTCAGGCTCATCAGATGCGGTCACGATTCCATTTGCTGCCAATTCGGGTCCACTTTCTGCACAGGAGCGTACCGAAGCATCATCTGTATCAAACGAGACAACAAAGCAATTTCCATTAACCCCACAGCAATCACCACGGAGGGATCACGCCTCAATCAGATGTTGGAACCGTAGACACGAAACTGTTGAGTGTGCCAAAGATGCAACACGGGAGACCGAGGTGGTGAAGCGTGGTCCACACTCATCAGGATTCTATTCTCGCTCTGAGTGTACCCACGTCAGTGGGTCCCTTGAAAGGCACGAATGGCAGATTCAAAGGAGATAAAAAAAAATCCGCTGTACGCACACTCTACTGCAAAGTTTGTTGAAAGCTATCATTTCAGTTCAAGGCCGTTTGGAACACACGTGAGATGAACGCTGCGATCGCGATATTGCAAAGGAGCGCAATTTTCGTTCCCGTGTGTCGCAACAAAGATTGCAGCCTGCATGTCAATGTGTGGTTGGCTGCGTCCGGTGCGAAAGAAGTTCAACGCACATACGTAAGTGCGTGCTCGCTCGCTCGCTGCCATGAGCAAAATGTTCAAACGTTGCTCGCAATACCCCTTCCACAGTCCACCGGTCTCTGATGGCTAAATAAATTAAAAGGTAAAAAAAAAGGGGCACAGTCCTGAAATTGCTTGCTTGTATCATGGGACCTGTTTGTTTCTTTGCATGTTCACCACAAGTACGCGTGGTTAAAGCAGACTTGATTCCTTGCAAATTGTATCTATTTGGTGTTTGAACATCTCGTTTTATTGCCAGAAAGGCTAAAACCTATTCTTATTTTCCATGCTTGCGTGCGTCATTCTTGATGGCAAGGCCTCAACTAGAGAGAGTTCTAGAGAGCCCCCTGAAGAGTATTTGGCCTACTCTTCCACGCTGACCACACGTCTTGGAAGAGATGGGAGCACCCACTTACGACCCCCTTTGTCCACCGCTGAGTTAGACTGATGGCCTTAATCTAAGTTGTCTTGTGGTTGTTGTTGTTGTTGTTGTTTGACTTGCATCCCACTGGGATTTTTGCACACAGCGTTGGTGTACGGTGTTTTTTTCTGCAATATTTTGCTGTCTTTTTTTTGATTTTCTGTTTGCACTTAGTCACATATTCACTTTAAGATGTTTTTTGTTCATGTTTTTTGTTTGTTGCGGTTGCACCCGATTCAAGAGCCGAATGGCTCACAGGGCTTTACCTAATAAATGAACTTGAACTTGAACCCAGTTCTCAACTAATGCACCAAGAGATCGAACCTGCGACCTCGGAGTGCAAGTCCGTGCGCTAACCATCACACCGCAGACTTCCCACTGGGGTGAATGGCCAAATGTATCTCCAATGTTACCTCCGAACACTTTATCGATGAATGTGGCCATGTGCACGCATTACCGTGCAACATTATGCGCGGCGGTTGTTGCCTAAAACCATATCTGTTGAATGCATTTGTGTCACACTGCACCTGCGGCGATCGCAAATTATTGGATTAATTAGCACGGCCCGCGTAATGGTGCTATTATGCAGCATTCAGATAACAAGGTGCGCTATGGATTTATTTTTATTCTCAATTATTTGTTACCGCTGAATGCCTGTGCTGGAGGTTGATAACAGATTGCATATGGATCGCGTTGGAAGCTATAAATCATTCCGTTAACAGCACGCACAATGCTTGGCCCATTCCACAAATGAGCAAAGTTTAATTTAGCCGAACCCTTTTGGTATTGTGGCATTTGATTTAGGCGACTGTAAGCAATTACGGAATCCTTTCGAATAATTTCACCAAGTTATCACAAAGATCTATCGGCTTCCTGATCGCTATCTTAATGTTCCAAAATTATGCTGCCTCAATCTTTTCATAATGGTAGCCTGCATGAGTTCTGTTCATGATTAACAAGCATGTGTCAATTACTTTAAGAGTATTATGAAGATTGTCTCCTTTGGCTGCGGATCTGCAGGTGAGCGATAGATTAAACATTCCAAATGTGAGATGATTTTTTTGAAAATAGAAAAAAGGTTATAAAAGGGTGACATTTACACGAACGTAATTTATCTGTCCATTTAGTTGAGCTGATAGCCTTTTGCGAGATAATCTCGGGCAATTCTCAAATTTGAGCTTTGGGGACTCATAACACTGGTCAACAAACAAAAACCTTTTTTTTTCTGGCCTGGACTTTTGCAGCTGTTTTAGACTAATTTCAGGGTGCTGATTCCAAATCTGATCTCAGATTTGCTCTATCACATCATTTTTATGCTATCGGCATGCCCCATTTTCATTGATTTTACCCGAAATTAACTCTGTCACTTATGATTGCAAGTTGTTGCGAGTCAGTGACTGCTTTAGTGTAAAAATATGGTGCTGTATTTTTAGGATAGTGTATTTATGATATCATTTTATGTAGATATCCACATTTATTTAATATTTTTCTTCCGCAGTTTTTATTGAAAATGCAATATTTGATATCCCAAAAACCTGATGTGATAGACAAAAACTGATGCCAGATTTGGAATCAGCACCCCCCAAAATTACATTAAAACCGTTGGAATACCTTATGCCAGAAAAAGTGTGTTGACCAGTGTAATGCTCTCAACTGACATTCCCGTGCACAGATTTAACAATGGCAATCTATCAACCGTTGCATCTTGTGACCTCGGCGATACGACCTCTGAAAGTTCAATGGCCATTCCCTGTGAGTACACACTTCTCAAACTGATTTTCTGAAGCAAAAAAAAAGCTGTTTCTTTGATGTCATGCACACCAGCTGAACGAAGGCTGCTGAAGATTCCAAAGATGTGACGAACATTACTCGCGATGTTTTGACTACCGCGAATGTACAGCCAAAAGTCCTCTTAAACCGCACGACCCAATTTCCTTGGAATCCGTTTTCATCCGCCGTCCCCCAATTCGATTTGTGAACATTCCTTATGCGTATTGTTGTTGCTGTTGTGGATAAGAGGAGTAGGCTGAACGTGGTTGGCTGCAGGCCACTGTACAGTATTTATATTTGTGTCTGTGTCTGTGTTTTCCTTGCCACTACGAGGAGTCGCATGGCAAGCTTATCGTACCATTCCTCGTTTACCTGTGGATCAGAGAGGCTTCGTCCAAAAAGGGGATTGCAAACGGCCGCTAAATTCATCTAACCTGCTGTCCATCATCCCGCACCCCACCCCCGCCATGAATGAGAGCAGTGCTTCTTAACCTTTACCGCAGCATTGGTTCTCAGTCGTTACATTTTTTTAAATATAATGTTCATGAAAACACAGGGCTTGATTAAACAAAGTGGTTGTGGTTATTTAGCCTTTTCGATGATTTACCTTCGAAAAAAATATCTGGCCATGTCTCGCACACACCCAGAAAGGGACTATCGCACTCCCAGGGGGTGCGTGAACCCCAGGTTAAGAAGAACCACTGACATAGACTCTCACTGCCTATAGACTGACACTGCCCATAGACTCACACTGCCCATGGAATCACACTGCCTATAGACTCAACACCGCCTATAAAACCACACTGCCCATAGACTCTCACTACCATAGACTCAACACTGCCCATAGACTCACACTGCCCATAGACTCACACCACCCATAGACTCACACTGCCATAGACTGACACTGCTCACAGACTCACACTGCCCATAAACTCACACTGCCCATAGACTCACACTGCCATAGACTTTCACTGCCCATAGACTCACACTGCCCATAGACACACACTGCCATAGACTCAACACTGCCCATAGACTCACACTGCCATAGACTCAACACTGCACATAGACTCACACTGCCCATAGACTCACACTGCCCATAGACTCACACTGCCCACAGACTCACACTGCCCACAGACTCACACTGCCCATAGACTCAAACTGCCCATAGACTCACACTGCCCATAGACTCACACTGCCCATAGACTCACAC
Source organism: Lethenteron reissneri (assembly GCF_015708825.2). NCBI lineage: Eukaryota > Metazoa > Chordata > Hyperoartia > Petromyzontiformes > Petromyzontidae > Lethenteron > Lethenteron reissneri. The sequence goes on from NC_083781.1 coordinate 6,088,789, forward strand.
TGTCCATAGACTCACACTGCCCATAGACTTACACTGCCCATAGACTCACACTGCCCATAGACTGACACTGCCCATAGATTCACACTGCCCATAGACTCAACACTGCACATAGACTCACACTGCCCATAGACTCACACTGCCCATAGACTGACACTGCCCATAGACTCACACTGCCCATAGACTCACACTGCCCATAGACTCACACTGCCCATAGACTTACACTGCCCATAGACTCACACTGCCCATAGACTCACACTGCCCATAGACTCACACTGTCCATAGACTCACACTGCCCATAGACTTACACTGCCCATAGACTGACACTGCCCATAGACTCACACTGCCCATAGACTCACACTGCCCATAGACTCACACTGTCCATAGACTCACACTGCCCATAGACTTACACTGCCCATAGACTCACACTGCCCATAGACTCACACTGCCCATAGACTCACACTGTCCATAGACTCACACTGCCCATAGACTTACACTGCCCATAGACTAACACTGCCCATAGACTCAACACTGCCCATAGACTCACACTGCCCATGGACTCACACTGCCCATAGACTCACACTGCCCATGGACTCACACTGCCCAAAGACTAACACTGCCCATAGACTCACACTGCCCATAGACTGACACTGCCCATAGACTCACACTGCCCATAGACTCACACTGCCCACAGACTCACACTGCCCACAGACTCACACTGCCCATAGACTCAAACTGCCCATAGACTCACACTGCCCATAGACTCACACTACCCATAGACTCACACTGTCCATAGACTCACACTGCCCATAGACTTACACTGCCCATAGACTCACACTGCCCATAGACTGACACTGCCCATAGATTCACACTGCCCATAGACTCAACACTGCACATAGACTCACACTGCCCATAGACTCACACTGCCCATAGACTGACACTGCCCATAGACTCACACTGCCCATAGACTCACACTGCCCATAGACTCACACTGTCCATAGACTCACACTGCCCATAGACTTACACTGCCCATAGACTCACACTGCCCATAGACTCACACTGCCCATAGACTCACACTGTCCATAGACTCACACTGCCCATAGACTTACACTGCCCATAGACTCACACTGCCCATAGACTGATACTGCCCATAGATTCACACTGCCCATAGACTCACACTGCCCATAGACTCACACTGTCCATAGACTCACACTGCCCATAGACTCACACTGCCCATAGACTAACACTGCCCATAGACTCAACACTGCCCATAGACTCACACTGCCCATGGACTCACACTGCCCATAGACTCACACTGCCCATGGACTCACACTGCCCATAGACTAACACTGCCCATAGACTCACACTGCCCATAGACTGACACTGCCCATAGATTCACACTGCCCATAGATTCACACTGCCCATAGACTCACACTGCCCATAGACTCACACTGCCCATAGACTCACACTGCCCATAGACTCACACTGCCCATGGACTCACACTGCCCATAGACTCACACTGCCCATGGACTCACACTGCCCATAGACTAACACTGCCCATAGACTCACACTGCCCATAGACTGACACTGCCCATAGATTCACACTGCCCATAGATTAACACTGCCCATAGACTCACACTGCCCATAGACTCACACTGCCCATAGACTCACACTGCCCATGGACTCACACTGCCCATGGACTCACACTGTCCATAGACTCACACTGCCCATAGACTCACACTGCCCATAGACTCACACTGCCCATAGACTCACACTGTCCATAGACTCACACTGCCCATAGACTTACACTGCCCATAGACTCACACTGCCCATGGACTCACACTGCCCATAGACTAACACTGCCCATAAACTCACACTGCCCATAGACTGACACTGCCCATAGATTCACACTGCCCATAGACTAACACTGCCCATAGACTAACACTACCCATAGACTCACACTGCCCATAGACTCACACTGCCCATAGACTCAACACTGCCCATAGACTCACACTGCCCATAGACTCAACACTGCCCATAGACTCACACTGCCCATAGACTTACACTGCCCATAGACTCACACTGCCCATGGACTCACACTGCCCATAGACTAACACTGCCCATAGACTCACACTGCCCATAGACTGACACTGCCCATAGATTCACACTGCCCATAGACTAACACTGCCCATAGACTAACACTACCCATAGACTCACACTGCCCATAGACTCACACTGCCCATAGACTCAACACTGCACATAGACTCACACTGCCCATAGACTCAACACTGCCCATAGACTCACACTGCCCATAGACTCAACACTGCCCATAGACTCACACTGCCCATAGACTAACACTGCCCATAGACTCACACTGTCCATAGACTCACACTGCCCATAGACTTACACTGCCTATAGATAGACTGACACTGCCCATGGACTCACACTGCCCATAGACTCAACACTGCCCATAGACTCACACTGCCCATAGACTCAACACTGCCCATAGACTCACACTGCCCATAGACTAACACTGCCCATATACTCACACTGTCCATAGACTCACACTGCCCATAGACTCACACTGCCCATAGATAGACTGACACTGCCCATGGACTCACACTACCCATAGACTCAACACTGCCCATAGACTCACACTGCCCATAGACTAACACTGCCCATAGACTCACATTGCCCATAGACTGACACTGCCCATAGATTCACACTGCCCATAGACTAACACTGCCCATAGACTAACACTACCCATAGACTCACACTGCCCAAAGACTCACACTGCCCATAGACTCACACTGCCCATAGACTCACACTGTCCATAGACTCACACTGCCCATAGACTTACACTGCCCATAGACTCACACTGCCCATGGACTCACACTGCCCATAGACTAACACTGCCCATAAACTCACACTGCCCATAGACTGACACTGCCCATAGATTCACACTGCCCATAGACTAACACTGCCCATAGACTAACACTACCCATAGACTCACACTGCCCATAGACTCACACTGCCCATAGACTCAACACTGCCCATAGACTCACACTGCCCATAGACTCAACACTGCCCATAGACTCACACTGCCCATAGACTTACACTGCCCATAGACTCACACTGCCCATGGACTCACACTGCCCATAGACTAACACTGCCCATAGACTCACACTGCCCATAGACTGACACTGCCCATAGATTCACACTGCCCATAGACTAACACTGCCCATAGACTAACACTACCCATAGACTCACACTGCCCATAGACTCACACTGCCCATAGACTCAACACTGCACATAGACTCACACTGCCCATAGACTCAACACTGCCCATAGACTCACACTGCCCATAGACTCAACACTGCCCATAGACTCACACTGTCCATAGACTCACACTGCCCATAGACTCACACTGCCCATAGACTCACACTGCCCATAGACTCACACTGCCCATGGACTCACACTGCCCATAGACTTACACTGCCCATAGACTCACACTGCCCATAGACTGACACTGCCCATAGATTCACACTGCCCATAGATTAACACTGCCCATAGACTCACACTGCCCATAGACTCACACTGCCCATAGACTCACACTGCCCATGGACTCACACTGCCCATGGACTCACACTGTCCATAGACTCACACTGCCCATAGACTCACACTGCCCATAGACTCACACTGCCCATAGACTCACACTGTCCATAGACTCACACTGCCCATAGACTTACACTGCCCATAGACTCACACTGCCCATGGACTCACACTGCCCATAGACTAACACTGCCCATAAACTCACACTGCCCATAGACTGACACTGCCCATAGATTCACGCTGCCCATAGACTAACACTGCCCATAGACTAACACTACCCATAGACTCACACTGCCCATAGACTCACACTGCCCATAGACTCAACACTGCCCATAGACTCACACTGCCCATAGACTCAACACTGCCCATAGACTCACACTGCCAATAGACTTACACTGCCCATAGACTCACACTGCCCATGGACTCACACTGCCCATAGACTAACACTGCCCATAGACTCACACTGCCCATAGACTGACACTGCCCATAGATTCACACTGCCCATAGACTAACACTGCCCATAGACTAACACTACCCATAGACTCACACTGCCCATAGACTCACACTGCCCATAGACTCAACACTGCACATAGACTCACACTGCCCATAGACTCAACACTGCCCATAGACTCACACTGCCCATAGACTCAACACTGCCCATAGACTCACACTGCCCATAGACTAACACTGCCCATAGACTCACACTGTCCATAGACTCACACTGCCCATAGACTTACACTGCCTATAGATAGACTGACACTGCCCATGGACTCACACTGCCCATAGACTCAACACTGCCCATAGACTCACACTGCCCATAGACTCAACACTGCCCATAGACTCACACTGCCCATAGACTAACACTGCCCATATACTCACACTGTCCATAGACTCACACTGCCCATAGACTCACACTGCCCATAGATAGACTGACACTGCCCATGGACTCACACTACCCATAGACTCAACACTGCCCATAGACTCACACTGCCCATAGACTAACACTGCCCATAGACTCACATTGCCCATAGATTCACACTGCCCATAGACTAACACTGCCCATAGACTAACACTACCCATAGACTCACACTGCCCATAGACTCACACTGCCCATAGACTCAACACTGCCCATAGACTCACACTGCCCATAGACTCAACACTGCCCATAGACTCACACTGCCCATAGACTTACACTGCCCATAGACTCACACTGCCCATGGACTCACACTGCCCATAGACTAACACTGCCCATAGACTCACACTGCCCATAGACTGACACTGCCCATAGATTCACACTGCCCATAGACTAACACTGCCCATAGACTAACACTACCCATAGACTCACACTGCCCATAGACTCACACTGCCCATAGACTCAACACTGCACATAGACTCACACTGCCCATAGACTCAACACTGCCCATAGACTCACACTGCCCATAGACTCAACACTGCCCATAGACTCACACTGTCCATAGACTCACACTGCCCATAGACTCACACTGCCCATAGACTCACACTGCCCATAGACTCACACTGCCCATGGACTCACACTGCCCATAGACTTACACTGCCCATAGACTCACACTGCCCATAGACTGACACTGCCCATAGATTCACACTGCCCATAGATTAACACTGCCCATAGACTCACACTGCCCATAGACTCACACTGCCCATAGACTCACACTGCCCATGGACTCACACTGCCCATGGACTCACACTGTCCATAGACTCACACTGCCCATAGACTCACACTGCCCATAGACTCACACTGCCCATAGACTCACACTGTCCATAGACTCACACTGCCCATAGACTTACACTGCCCATAGACTCACACTGCCCATGGACTCACACTGCCCATAGACTAACACTGCCCATAAACTCACACTGCCCATAGACTGACACTGCCCATAGATTCACACTGCCCATAGACTAACACTGCCCATAGACTAACACTACCCATAGACTCACACTGCCCATAGACTCACACTGCCCATAGACTCAACACTGCCCATAGACTCACACTGCCCATAGACTCAACACTGCCCATAGACTCACACTGCCCATAGACTTACACTGCCCATAGACTCACACTGCCCATGGACTCACACTGCCCATAGACTAACACTGCCCATAGACTCACACTGCCCATAGACTGACACTGCCCATAGATTCACACTGCCCATAGACTAACACTGCCCATAGACACACACTACCCATAGACTCACACTGCCCATAGACTCACACTGCCCATAGACTCACACTGCCCATAGACTCAACACTGCACATAGACTCAACACTGCCCATAGACTCACACTGCCCATAGACTCAACACTGCCCATAGACTCACACTGCCCATAGACTAACACTGCCCATAGACTCACACTGTCCATAGACTCACACTGCCCATAGACTTACACTGCCTATAGATAGACTGACACTGCCCATGGACTCACACTGCCCATAGACTCAACACTGCCCATAGACTCACACTGCCCATAGACTCAACACTGCCCATAGACTCACACTGCCCATAGACTAACACTGCCCATATACTCACACTGTCCATAGACTCACACTGCCCATAGACTCACACTGCCCATAGATAGACTGACACTGCCCATGGACTCACACTACCCATAGACTCAACACTGCCCATAGACTCACACTGCCCATAGACTAACACTGCCCATAGACTCACATTGCCCATAGACTGACACTGCCCATAGATTCACACTGCCCATAGACTAACACTGCCCATAGACTAACACTACCCATAGACTCACACTGCCCATAGACTCACACTGCCCATAGACTCACACTGCCCATAGACTCACACTGTCCATAGACTCACACTGCCCATAGACTTACACTGCCCATAGACTCACACTGCCCATGGACTCACACTGCCCATAGACTAACACTGCCCATAAACTCACACTGCCCATAGACTGACACTGCCCATAGATTCACACTGCCCATAGACTAACACTGCCCATAGACTAACACTACCCATAGACTCACACTGCCCATAGACTCACACTGCCCATAGACTCAACACTGCCCATAGACTCACACTGCCCATAGACTCAACACTGCCCATAGACTCACACTGCCAATAGACTTACACTGCCCATAGACTCACACTGCCCATGGACTCACACTGCCCATAGACTAACACTGCCCATAGACTCACACTGCCCATAGACTGACACTGCCCATAGATTCACACTGCCCATAGACTAACACTGCCCATAGACTAACACTACCCATAGACTCACACTGCCCATAGACTCACACTGCCCATAGACTCAACACTGCACATAGACTCACACTGCCCATAGACTCAACACTGCCCATAGACTCACACTGCCCATAGACTCAACACTGCCCATAGACTCACACTGCCCATAGACTAACACTGCCCAATAGACTCACACTGTCCATAGACTCACACTGCCCATAGACTTACACTGCCTATAGATAGACTGACACTGCCCATGGACTCACACTGCCCATAGACTCAACACTGCCCATAGACTCACACTGCCCATAGACTCAACACTGCCCATAGACTCACACTGCCCATAGACTAACACTGCCCATATACTCACACTGTCCATAGACTCACACTGCCCATAGACTCACACTGCCCATAGATAGACTGACACTGCCCATGGACTCACACTACCCATAGACTCAACACTGCCCATAGACTCACACTGCCCATAGACTAACACTGCCCATAGACTCACATTGCCCATAGATTCACACTGCCCATAGACTAACACTGCCCATAGACTAACACTACCCATAGACTCACACTGCCCATAGACTCACACTGCCCATAGACTCAACACTGCCCATAGACTCACACTGCCCATAGACTCAACACTGCCCATAGACTCACACTGCCCATAGACTTACACTGCCCATAGACTCACACTGCCCATGGACTCACACTGCCCATAGACTAACACTGCCCATAGACTCACACTGCCCATAGACTGACACTGCCCATAGATTCACACTGCCCATAGACTAACACTGCCCATAGACTAACACTACCCATAGACTCACACTGCCCATAGACTCACACTGCCCATAGACTCAACACTGCACATAGACTCACACTGCCATAGACTCAACACTGCCCATAGACTCACACTGCCCATAGACTCAACACTGCCCATAGACTCACACTGTCCATAGACTCACACTGCCCATAGACTCACACTGCCCATAGACTCACACTGCCCATAGACTCACACTGCCCATGGACTCACACTGCCCATAGACTTACACTGCCCATAGACTCACACTGCCCATAGACTGACACTGCCCATAGATTCACACTGCCCATAGATTAACACTGCCCATAGACTCACACTGCCCATAGACTCACACTGCCCATAGACTCACACTGCCCATGGACTCACACTGCCATGGACTCACACTGTCCATAGACTCACACTGCCCATAGACTCACACTGCCCATAGACTCACACTGCCCATAGACTCACACTGTCCATAGACTCACACTGCCCATAGACTTACACTGCCCATAGACTCACACTGCCCATGGACTCACACTGCCCATAGACTAACACTGCCCATAAACTCACACTGCCCATAGACTGACACTGCCCATAGATTCACACTGCCCATAGACTAACACTGCCCATAGACTAACACTACCCATAGACTCACACTGCCCATAGACTCACACTGCCCATAGACTCAACACTGCCCATAGACTCACACTGCCCATAGACTCAACACTGCCCATAGACTCACACTGCCCATAGACTTACACTGCCCATAGACTCACACTGCCCATGGACTCACACTGCCCATAGACTAACACTGCCCATAGACTCACACTGCCCATAGACTGACACTGCCCATAGATTCACACTGCCCATAGACTAACACTGCCCATAGACACACACTACCCATAGACTCACACTGCCCATAGACTCACACTGCCCATAGACTCACACTGCCCATAGACTCAACACTGCACATAGACTCAACACTGCCCATAGACTCACACTGCCCATAGACTCAACACTGCCCATAGACTCACACTGCCCATAGACTAACACTGCCCATAGACTCACACTGTCCATAGACTCACACTGCCCATAGACTTACACTACCCATAGACTCACACTGCCCATAGACTCACACTGCCCATAGACTCAACACTGCCCATAGACTCACACTGCCCATAGACTCAACACTGCCCATAGACTCACACTGCCCATAGACTTACACTGCCCATAGACTCACACTGCCCATGGACTCACACTGCCCATAGACTAACACTGCCCATAGACTCACACTGCCCATAGACTGACACTGCCCATAGATTCACACTGCCCATAGACTAACACTGCCCATAGACACACACTACCCATAGACTCACACTGCCCATAGACTCACACTGCCCATAGACTCACACTGCCCATAGACTCAACACTGCACATAGACTCAACACTGCCCATAGACTCACACTGCCCATAGACTCAACACTGCCCATAGACTCACACTGCCCATAGACTAACACTGCCCATAGACTCACACTGTCCATAGACTCACACTGCCCATAGACTTACACTGCCTATAGATAGACTGACACTGCCCATGGACTCACACTGCCCATAGACTCAACACTGCCCATAGACTCACACTGCCCATAGACTCAACACTGCCCATAGACTCACACTGCCCATAGACTAACACTGCCCATATACTCACACTGTCCATAGACTCACACTGCCCATAGACTCACACTGCCCATAGATAGACTGACACTGCCCATGGACTCACACTACCCATAGACTCAACACTGCCCATAGACTCACACTGCCCATAGACTAACACTGCCCATAGACTCACATTGCCCATAGACTGACACTGCCCATAGATTCACACTGCCCATAGACTAACACTGCCCATAGACTAACACTACCCATAGACTCACACTGCCCATAGACTCACACTGCCCATAGACTCACACTGCCCATAGACTCACACTGTCCATAGACTCACACTGCCCATAGACTTACACTGCCCATAGACTCACACTGCCCATGGACTCACACTGCCCATAGACTAACACTGCCCATAAACTCACACTGCCCATAGACTGACACTGCCCATAGATTCACACTGCCCATAGACTAACACTGCCCATAGACTAACACTACCCATAGACTCACACTGCCCATAGACTCACACTGCCCATAGACTCAACACTGCCCATAGACTCACACTGCCCATAGACTTACACTGCCCATAGACTCACACTGCCCATGGACTCACACTGCCCATAGACTAACACTGCCCATAGACTCACACTGCCCATAGACTGACACTGCCCATAGATTCACACTGCCCATAGACTAACACTGCCCATAGACTAACACTACCCATAGACTCACACTGCCCATAGACTCACACTGCCCATAGACTCAACACTGCACATAGACTCACACTGCCCATAGACTCAACACTGCCCATAGACTCACACTGCCCATAGACTCAACACTGCCCATAGACTCACACTGTCCATAGACTCACACTGCCCATAGACTCACACTGCCCATAGACTCACACTGCCCATAGACTCACACTGTCCATAGACTCACACTGCCCATAGACTTACACTGCCCATAGACTCACACTGCCCATGGACTCACACTGCCCATAGACTAACACTGCCCATAAACTCACACTGCCCATAGACTGACACTGCCCATAGATTCACACTGCCCATAGACTAACACTGCCCATAGACTAACACTACCCATAGACTCACACTGCCCATAGACTCACACTGCCCATAGACTCAACACTGCCCAGAGACTCACACTGCCCATAGACTCAACACTGCCATAGACTCACACTGCCCATAGACTTACCTGCCCATAGACTCACACTGCCCATGGACTCCACACTGCCCATAGACTAACACTGCCCATAGACTCACACTGCCCATAGACTGACACTGCCCATAGATTCACACTGCCCATAGACTAACACTGCCCATAGACTAACACTACCCATAGACTCACACTGCCATAGACTCACACTGCCCATAGACTCAACACTGCACATAGACTCACACTGCCCATAGACTCAACACTGCCCATAGACTCACACTGCCCATAGACTCAACACTGCCCATAGACTCACACTGCCCATAGACTAACACTGCCCATAGACTCACACTGTCCATAGACTCACACTGCCCATAGACTTACACTGCCTATAGATAGACTGACACTGCCCATGGACTCACACTGCCCATAGACTCAACACTGCCCATAGACTCACACTGCCCATAGACTCACACTGCCCATAGACTCACACTGTCCATCGACTCACACTGCCCATAGACTTACACTGCCCATAGACTCACACTGCCCCATGGACTCACACTGCCCTAGACTAACACTGCCATAAACTCACACTGCCCATAGACTGACACTGCCATAGATTCACACTGCCCATAGACTAACACTGCCCATAGACTAACACTACCCATAGACTCACACTGCCCATAGACTCACACTGCCCATAGACTCAACACTGCCCATAGACTCACACTGCCCATAGACTCAACACTGCCCATAGACTCACACTGCCCATAGACTTACACTGCCCATAGACTCACACTGCCCATGGACCTCACACTGCCCATAGACTAACACTGCCCATAGACTCACACTGCCCATAGACTGACACTGCCCATAGATTCACACTGCCCATAGACTAACACTGCCCATAGACTAACACTACCCATAGACTCACACTGCCCATAGACTCACACTGCCCATAGACTCAACACTGCACATAGACTCACACTGCCCATAGACTCAACACTGCCCATAGACTCACACTGCCCATAGACTCAACACTGCCCATAGACTCACACTGCCCATAGACTAACACTGCCCATAGACTCACACTGTCCATAGACTCACACTGCCCATAGACTTACACTGCCTATAGATAGACTGACACTGCCCATGGACTCACACTGCCCATAGACTCAACACTGCCCATAGACTCACACTGCCCATAGACTCAACACTGCCCATAGACTCACACTGCCCATAGACTAACACTGCCCATATACTCACACTGTCCATAGACTCACACTGCCCATAGACTCACACTGCCCATAGATAGACTGACACTGCCCATGGACTCACACTACCCATAGACTCAACACTGCCCATAGACTCACACTGCCCATAGACTAACACTGCCCATAGACTCACATTGCCCATAGACTGACACTGCCCATAGATTCACACTGCCCATAGACTAACACTGCCCATAGACTAACACTACCCATAGACTCACACTGCCCATAGACTCACACTGCCCATAGACTCACACTGCCCATAGACTCACACTGCCCATGGACTCACACTGCCCATGGACTCACACTGTCCATAGACTCACACTGCCCATAGACTCAACACTGCCCATAGATTCACACTGCCCATAGACTCACACTGCCCATAGACTCACACTACCCATAGACTCACACTGCCCATAGACTCACACTGCCCATAGACTGAGACTGCCCATGTAAGTGGTTCTTAACCTTTACTGCAGCCTTGCACCCCTTTGGTTCTCAATCGTAAAACAAATGTATGTTAATAAATTCATAGGGGCTCGATGAAACAAAGTTGGTGCACTTACGTGCCACCGTGCTTAATTTTAGTTTTCAATAATTTACCTTCTAGAAAAAATTCGGCCATGTCTCCTACCCCGGGTTAAGAGCCACTGGCTGAGAGGATCTGTGCGGGCAAATCCATCAAATTGTCTGAGAATATTTTCTTACGTAAGAGTCCTTTCGCGGACGGTGGAATCATGTAACTCCTCTCATTGGCAACATTTTCCTATCCGCCAACAGCCGCGCTGAACAACAGTGCAGCTACAAGCACTTACACCGCAAACCACCGTACTGCGTGTGGATACACGTTCTTCAGCAGCAACCGTGCTGTTCCTTACACGTGTAATGTTGCACATGAAGGGTTTCAATAGGATACTCAAACCCACACGTTTTGAAATCAAACCACCGATTAGTACCGTACACTGTACATAGATAATGTTTAAATAAGCACTCTTCTGCGTAGCGTTCACCTACACAGAGAGAGTCACTCTAGCGGGTGTTTTGGCCTACTCTTCCACGCTGGGTCAAAAACGTCTTGGGAAAAGGGTGTAAGTACGCATACTTTACCCCCACCACGCACGACTCGTCAGCGTAACTTAAAGCGGGATGAATTGGAATCAACTTTCCCATCGTTCAGTCGGGAGATCGAGTTTGAACTGGTGACCTCTCTGGAGTTCAAATGCAGCGCGCTGAACATTGCCCCGTGCAAGCTGCCACCGCACCACCGTATTTATGTCAAAAATGGATCATTCTCAATTCATAAATCGAGACCAAAACGGCAAGAATGTCCAACAGTAATACCGCATAGCGAACATTGCCATATCATTGGGATACTATATGGCCTAAATTATGCCATTTGCGCATATGCCAGTACAATGGGTGGTGTAATATACAGTGTCAGAATTTACTGCTCACACGCAGGCCGTCATTGCTGAAAAAGGCTAGTTTATCCTTAAGTTAGAGACCCACCCCTCGTGACTGGTTCTGTTGGGGTAATCATCTATTCCTTTGGGCTATCAATAACATCAATTAATGTGAAATGTGACAAATTTGCTGCCCAGAGTTTCTTTTTTTTGTCTCGCTTCCACTGTAGTTCAGAGTTAACCAGCCCTCCCTGAAACGAAAAGGCAATGGCTTGCTTAGTATTTTTACAATACGGAGGTTTCAGTTTCTGTCAATGTTTTTAAACGTTACATATTAACCGCTAAGCAGTAAAGGTGGCAACACGCAACTGTGGTGAAATAAAGGTGAGGGAAAGAGTGGCACTGTATTGTAATAAAACAGAGAAGCAGACAGATGTTTCTTTAAAATATGCAATAATTTGTTTACGCAACCCACGGAATTCTGGGAATGCTGTAGTTATTTCAGCAGCATTGGTTCAAAACAAGCAAACTCTGAATCGGGTTCGGCACATGGTGTCTCTCTTTCCTGTTTTGTAGTCAAATCACCCTCTCTCTCCCGTCACCGTGGTTGACAAACGTATGGTCAGCAATGTGTGTCCCTTACGAGAAATACAACATTTGCAAGAATGCAACCCTGGATTAAGAAAGTGTTGGTTTGCAATAGAGTCGAGTACTGCACCATAGTTACTCAACCCTCTGCTTTGCCTTGTACTATCAATTAATAATGTCACGTGACACCGATAATGTTTCAGCAATCTTCAAGGCTGGATAGATAATTGATAACAGCCAACCATTGTGTACCATTATAATACCATACTGTATACAGGTCATGTAGCATGGCAGGAGTTTAACATATTTGGCAGTTAAAACCCGTAATGACAGGACTGTATGTAATGTATATTTAACACGCATGCTTTCGCGACCAATATATATGTAATAGATTTTTGGGTCAGATCGCGTTCAGTAATAGGTGTCTTTAAAACCTCCCCCACCTGACACGGCCAATTATTGAAGCTATATTGACAACACATTACTAATGCAATCTGCCTGGAGAAGAAAAGTACAGGACGGTGCAGTCCTCTGTGAGAACAGGAGAAGCTCCTGTGCTATCTTGAAGATGCAGCAGCGCAAATCTACCAAGGAAGGACTTGTGGCTGCACTTCAGAGCTCTACATCCTCCCTGACCTGTCCAGTGTGCCACAGGGAATTCTGGGCCCGGATTGGCCTGTTCAGCCATCTGAGCACTCATCAAGTTTCAAGTTTCATTTATTTGGTATAGCCCTGTGAGCCATGTGGCTCTTAAGTCGGGTGCAACCGCAACAAACAAAATATGAACGGAGAACATCTTAGAGCGACGACGCGCAACAGAAACATCCTGGATAAACCAGCAAAACTTCCAAACAAAAAAACGCTGTGTGCAAAAATCTCAGTGTGATGCAAGTCAAACTATAACAACCATAATACAATTGAGATTAGCCATATGTTTTCGAAATCACCAAAATAACGCTATAAAAACAATGTAACAACAGTAATCATAGGAACTGTAATTTAAATGTAACAATAAACGATATATATATATATAACATTTACGAACATGTACATCAAAACCCAACAAAATGACAAACGTGCCACGGTCATCATCAACTATAATGGACGAACAACAAGAAGAAGAAGAATGCAATCTGACCCCCCCAAAAAAAAACAATTATTAAATGTCACTGGACTGTACTGTATATACTTGTGAGAGTGGTTAAAACTGAGAACCATAATACCCGAGTTCGATTCGTGGTCACGGGGGGAAAACCCCCTCTCTGCCTTTGCTGGAGGATTGCAAGAAAAAAAAGAGAGTACACTCAATCTACGTTGAAAAAAGTACGGCGCAATAAATCAAGTGTTTAAGGACATCTGAATTGATGGTGCAATACACGCGGTGGGAGACGTCAAAATGGATCGTGCCTATAGTGTTGTATTGCGTAAGCCCCGAATGAGTCAGACTGAATCACACGTCCACAGGTTGTTCTTCTTCTTCATATAATGGAATGTGCAAGAGTACAATTTGTTGCAATCGTACCATTACTCTTGGGGCACCGTGTCATATTTAGCTACCACAGCGGAGCCGTTTCGCTCTTCTGTTGAAACAGTTGTGAATTTATTTTTTCCCTTCGCGCGAGCGTATCTTCCTCGGGTCGTTGTAGTTTTTTTCACGGAAAGATCACAAAATCATCAAAGTCAACACGGGCAGACCCACACGGAGCTTCGGGTTCGTTCTGCGTCATACCGAGTGGCTGCACGGGAAATTAATGTGGTGTCACATTTTCATCTACGCAATGTTAAGGGGATTATTTAAAGAGGTGTGAACCCACTGCATCAGCACACAGTTAAAAGTTATGAATTATACAGTGCCGTTTTTTTTTTACAATATTAAACAACTTACAGCACACCAATCTTCTGTTATTTTGGATAATTTTCGAACTTGTGAATTTTCACAACACCAGAAATCCCGTGACGGGTATTTCCTGGGAGTGTATTGAAACCGTGCCGTACTGTATGAATGGATCAACGTTATAAAAGATGGCATGATATTGGTTATTCCCTGCAGAAATTACAGTGGGACTTCTTATTCACGACCCCATTGCGTGCAAATCATATTTTCCATGGTAGATGCCCAGTAAACATGCAACGTTGGGCCAACGTGGGGCCAACGTTAGGGTTCAAACCACGTGGCAACGTTGGCCCAAACGTTGCTTATTTACCGGGTGAAAGGTCTGTCTTCTATCATCCGCCACCCTGCCCTTCCTATAATCCAATTTTTTGCGTGGATGAGACGAGTTACTTGGAAAATAAATAATTATCTTCGATTATAATAATTTTAATAAATTACACTTTTAAAGCACCTTTCACCCAGAGGTTGCAGAGTGCCATGTAGCGTTAAAATAAAAAAATAAAAAAGGAATACGACCATGCAGACTGGTGATAAAACACCCCACCAAGTAAAATATAGCCCAAATAGTAGAAAATATAAAGTGAAAAGGCCTTGAAGAACAGATGTCTGTTAAAGCGGGATTTGAATAAGCTGAGAGACATACATTGCCGTGATTAACTCCACGGACAATAGGATCTGTGATGTTTATCCTCACATCACTCCGGATAACAGGAATTCATTCCACCGTACCAGGCTACTGCATGGCGCATGTGTCTCAGCCACCGTGAGACTACACCCAACCTCCACGGATAGACATGAGGGGTCACCACTGCTCTACAGCATTCATGCCAATGATAAGTTTCGATTGGCGAGTTTAGATTATTTTATTTGCTAGATTTTTGTTTGTGTTCACTCTTCACGCTCCCCCCCTCCCCCAGCGCTTTCACTTCAGTCTTTAATCCTTGCCTTCCCTTCCCCTTAAAAAGAAAAATCTGTGCTCTCACCCGGCATCGTCCCTACGTTCGTAGGGTAGTAGAGCCCGCCTTTAACCCCTGACCCCGTGAACATCGAGCGTTGTGATTGTGTCCGATGGGATTCATTGCTCGGGCTCTTGTCAAAGTGAAACAACAATAAATTCAAACTACACACCACCTACACTCCACCCACACACTACGCAACTTGCATGGAGTATGCAATCAATAAGGTGATCAAAACGTCCTTTCAGAACAATTTGGTCTACATCACAACCGCTTGTGTTCATATTAAGAACTTATCATTGCAGCCTGCACTGTACATCAACTCAAATGTGCCCCCCCCTACTACTGCATATCCGGAGATACCACCATTGGGCTGTCTTCATCCTAAAAGTCCTCTTTAACAAATCCGCCAGACACCTAGAGGACCACTTCGTTCCTCCGACTCCCTCCCGTAGCCTTCAGAAGCGCCTCCTTATCCCTGCAAAAAAAAAACCATTTGCCAAAAATGTGCTTGATACAAGGTCTTTCCACCTCCCTGCTCCACGTTTCTGGAACAACATTGCCGATTATCTAAAAGCGTGGTCCCCCACCCCTGCCCAATTCAACCAAAACACAGAGCATGCACTCTGCACGTGTACCGAACTTCTCCGGGCGCCTCTTGGCCGTCTGTTGTGTTTGATTCGCGTGCGTTTTGTACGTCACTCTTTAGACTAGAATAAAGAGACGGTTCAATTTTGATTGGAAGCTTTCGTGACTGCAGGAATCCATACTCTCTTGGTCCTTTCGGTAAAGTCACGTTGATAGAAAGTTAATGATCTATTAATTCATTTGACAAAAGCCCGTGACTTTATCGAAAGAACCAAATAGTATAGAATTTCGAGAGCCTACGTGCACCTGGATCTAACGTTTTCCAGACGGCACTTGCACCGTGTTTGACTCAAGCGTGTTTCTTTTACGACCGGTAAATACCTCGTTTTGTTAGCTCTACAATATTCGTTAAGGACCGTGCATACGTTATCTGCAAATATTGATGGTTTTTTTTTCTTTGTTCTGTTGTTGTTGCTGCTGATGTGCTCACTGACCAAGGATCTCCCTTGTAACGTGGACGGGAAACTGGCTAAATGGGATAATCAGTGCAACAAATTAAATAAACTTAAGCCACTTGGAGTATTGCACCGCGTCTGTAACACGTAACCTTAAAACTGTCGTTACATAATGCACAGTGCAGATTAGAACGCACCAGAGGCTGATTGCAAGAGACGTGAAGGAATGTGTCCATGTCCCGTTGACGAAACGCAGACGTGCCCTCCTTGTCACTGATAACTCTCAACGTTTCTATTCAATCATATTGAAGGGTTGAGGTAGATACATCCTGCACCGCAGTGCGCTTTTATTTAAAGTGCCGTACCGTAAATACCACTCGGAAGTGGAAGTTATTGTGTTGTGCTTGAATTGGTGGCTACTTGGCACGAATAATTCCCTTCAAGAGATGACTCACCATTGCGATACTCAAAAAACGGAATTTGAATCTAAATGTAACATGTCCTTGCGATGAAATGAGTCGGTAATTTTTTGCTCAAATAAGCACTGAGGCATTGTTCATCTCTTGAGTGAACGGTGGAAATTCCACATTACTATGATGAGGAGGTAGGGGGAGGTGCGATGAATATTATCCATTAGACAATCACTGTTTGACTTCCCCGCAAACAGTGGTGACAGTACTCATTTTATACTAAAGGTTCTTGGGTCATATCTCGTAAGTATAAATGTGTCGAAACCCTCCACCACCCGACACGGCCAATCAGTAAGAGAGTTGTCACGTGAACAAAACGACAAATAGGTCACTGACTCAACCCATCGGCGTGTTGAAGAGTAAATCCACAACATCTACAATTTGAGTATACGACGTTTCGCTGCTAATTACATCCAGCCTCAACGGGCGATTTGCCAGAATAGTGAAGAAATCCACCTGCTCCCGGCCTTAAATAGAGCAGCAGCAGTACGACGTCATCACTGAACCC
Organism: Lethenteron reissneri; assembly: GCF_015708825.2. NCBI lineage: Eukaryota > Metazoa > Chordata > Hyperoartia > Petromyzontiformes > Petromyzontidae > Lethenteron > Lethenteron reissneri. The sequence continues at coordinate 6,107,424 of NC_083781.1, forward strand.
AATCAGGTGTAATAATATAATAGATAGTAATCAGTTAATTAGTGTGTGATTCCTCTATGAAGGAATTGTAATATGCATTACTTAATAACTGAACCCAATCGCTGAACCCGTTTGAACGACCCTGGACGGACGACGGACTGAGCCAGGGACGTTGACACTCTCCCTCTCGTTGGACGCGCCGGCTAACAGCGGCGGTGCGCGCGTCGCTTTGAAATTGTCAAGGACGTCGAAAGCTTCTTCTTTGTCGTGTCTCTTGTCCAACGTGCCCATACTGCGGCGGTCTTTTCCCCAACCATTCAGCGCAGGCCGCCGCCCCCGGCGTTTGGCATTTGCCAGATCTTGAGGAATGCCATTGTGGTGCCGCGGGGCACCTCGGTAGATGATTTGTGTGGTTTTGGTTCTCCTGACAAGCAAATTGGTTGGTTTGCATAGAAGCCCCTCCTCCTCAACCCCCCCCCCCACCCCCCATGATTTCACGAGAGAATTGCATCTACGGAGAACCACTCTTTTCACTCCGTTTAGGCACCGCCATGTGAGCCATTTGTGAAATTGGAGCCCAGATGCGAGCCCCTTTCTGGGTCGGGGTGATTCCACCCAGACTTGTGTAAAAGTGAACTCACCGGGCAGACAACGGTGGTCACCACACAAAAAAAAACCAAGGCGGTTCAGAGGGAGGGGGGATTCAGCTTGAGCAGACTTGAGACCTTTACAGTTTCTGCAATTCCCACAGCAGAGGGGCTCACAAAATGGTTCGGGTAGCGTGTGTGTGTGTGTTTCTGCTAATGGTGGGGGAGGGGGAGGTGATATGCTCAGAGCAACCGGTGGCCGTGTCCAAGAGGGAGTTCCAAGGTAGGAAGTAGAAACGTGGGAGGTGTGTTTGTTTCGTAACATCAGCAACGTAAGGTCAGACACTCCCACGTAAAGAGGCCATGCGTGCTTGCAACGAATGGGGGCCCTTGCATGAAGACATTCGATTAAACAAACGGAAGATTGCTTATTTACATTGCCCAGTCTTATTAGCAGTGAAGCTGCGAGATCGTTCAAATATCAGGGTGGGCCCGGCTCCTTGTCAACTCCACACACATGCTCTAGTTCAACTCAATTTTCATTTGCAAATACAATACTTTCGTAAATACAGTACAAGGAAGTGAAACTACTCTTTTGCATCGTCCAATTCCTGTACCCCATGGCCGCGACTGATCTGCAATCGATCTTGTTGTCGACGGTCTGCCCGGTAGAAATTCGACATTCCCATGGTGGTAGCCTGCAGCCCCTGCATAGAATAGCAATTCATAATAGAGGTTGTTGGGTTAGGTCGCGTAAATATATAAATGTGTCGTTAAAACACGCCACCCCCCGACACAGCCAACTAGTAAGGGTTGTCACGTAAACAGAACGTGGACAATTCGTCACTAGTACAGCACTAGTGTATAGTGTAGTAGTGTAGTGTATAGTGTAGTGTATAGTCGTGTATTGTATAGTGTAGTGTATAGTGTAGTGTATAGTGTAGTGTATAGTGTAGTGTATAGTAGTGTAGTGTATAGTGTAGTGTATAGTGTAGTGTATAGTGTAGTATACTAGTACAGCACACCGGTGTGTTGGAGAGCCAAGCCACAACATTTACAAACTGAGTATGACGTTTCGCCAGTAATTACAACTAGCTTCATCAGGCGACAGCCAGATTTGTGGATTCTTACTAGTGACGAATTGGCACGTCCTGTTTACGTGACAACCCTTACTGGTTGGCTGTGTCGGGTGGTGGCGGGTTTTAACGACACATTTATAAATGTACGCGATCTAACCCAAAAACCTCTATTATGGATGATATTGGTCGTGAAAGCCTACGTGTTGAACAGAACAGCAATTGTTGACGTTTTAACAAAAGTTCTGTACGTGTATAGTTGGGGCTTAAATTCTCACTCGATTTTTTTTCCGGAATGCTGCTATTCAGGCTTGGGAGCAGGCATTACTGCCGCAAGGCACTACCACGAGAGAGCAAGATACGCCTATCCATAATAAATCAATCGCACATTGGCGAGATGGATGCGGCATGCCAAAATATGTGTCCCGAAACAGCGGTCCGGACTGTTCCGCCAAAAAATAAAACACTGCCTACACATAATTTGCACAGTTAAGTGACTTTGCTGGTCAATGCGCAACACCTCCGCTGCAATCCGTGCATCACTGGTCTTAGTATCTTTGCACCACTGCAAAGTGTTCCAATGGCCACTGCTCTTGACAGATGTAAGACCCGAGTCAAAGATGCGAATGTGGGCCAGCCTTGATATGGGGTTGGAACCGTCGTACCAACGTTTTGCTGGACCGCAGCCGGTAAAACATGTGTTTACTGTGCAATGTCCTTCCTAAACTAGACTATGAACTAAACTATTTTACCAGGTAAGGCCCACTGAGCTATGTAGCTCTTTTTTCAGAAGTGACCTGGCCATAAATGATAGCTCAAGAGGCTTATCACGTGGACATTTATTGCAGCCAAATACTCGAAACACATGTTTCTAAATGTGGAGGGAAAAACAGGACCCGGAGAAAAATCCACGCGACCACGGGGAGAACATGCCACCTCCAAACATGCAGGCGTCAGTATTGCCGATCGAACTCACGACCTCCTGCATACCAGGCGAGGTAGTTAACATCTCGCCACCGCGGCGCCCCAGGAACACTACGGTCTACATGAAGCCATCCTGATGACACACGATCCAAGATGCACATTTCTCCGTGTGTACAACTACAAACAGTTTTAGTTGAGCAGGCCTTCCCCAACTCCTCCATAACCAAATCCCACAAATTTTGCTAACTGCCACTATAACAACCATCCACTCTTTATTTCAACCACTCTCGTCTTATCTGTCACCTCCGATTAGCATGGTTGGCTACGTACGGTGCGAAAGAAGTTCAACATGCATACGTACATCTTAGGTACAATTTTATGATCGTTTGTAAGGCACCTTGGAATAAGGTGCTATATATATACATCTACATAACATAAGATGTTAATTAGTGCTCGTCATCTCCTTGACTCTTTGTTGTTCGCACGCCTCAACTAACTGCACGGTTCTTGCAACGAGTCTTACATTCACAGCACGTTGTTGTCAATCCATGGCCAGAGGGGGGACTCCCCAATAGCTTGTGGTCCGTGAGAAATGTTTGACCGTACTTTGTCACGCCGGTTTGGTGAAGGAGGGAGGGGGGAGCCCAGGACGGCAATGGATTTCGTTTGTTCGGCACTCGACTGCTCACAACGCCCACTGCACCTACTGTGTGTTGTGCACGGTTGTGGTCCACGCACCGCCCATCCGGGCACTACCCCCCTGGCTCAGATCTGCCAGAGACTGGGCACCTCCTGGGCTAATTTGGTCAGGCACGAACATCAGTCTGCAGTTATTAAAACATAACTATATATATATATTTTAAACCAGATTTGAGTATTATTTCTAACTACGGTACGTGAAATTTCGATTTAAAGCTTTTGTGACTGCAGGGATTGATCTTCTTGGTTCTTTCGGTAAAGTCACGTAGAAGGGAAGTAATAAAATAATAAAATAATAAAAATAAAACATAATAAAACATTTCTCACGACGTTTCGGCCACGACGCAAGCAGCCGTCCTCAGGTGAAGACGGCTGCTTGCGTTGTGGCCGAAACGTCGTGAGAATTATTTTATTATGTTTTATTTTGTATTATTTTATTATTTTATTACTTCCCTTCTACGTAACTTTACCGAAAGAACCAAGAAGATACAGTACGTGACTTTACCGAAAGAACCAAAGAGTATGGGATTCCTGCAGTCACGAAAGCTTCAAATCAAGATGATTTATTTACTGCTTTCCTTTTCTCTGTTGCTCTAAGAATAACAAAACGTCATGTTGCATGATAAAGCCAAAGTGCCTGTAGCTCAATTTATCTGCGGTGTTGTGTTACCTTACCATCGTGGTGTTTGTGCAAAGTATTTTTTTTTTAATAATTCAAATAAATCAATCATAGCTGTACGTGTTCCTAGGCAGCATCTTCAAAGTAAAAACAAAAATAGAAATGAAATCATCAATTTAGACAGAGTAAAGTGTTCCAAATTGTCTTTCACACACATTCGCAAACACACACCAATTCACCACTTAAAACGCATATTAGCACACTTATGGGCATTGCGTGGTGTAATTTATCGGTCAAATAAAAAAAACAATACGGATAATCTCAACAACGTCGCTTGCGTTGAACCTGCTGGAATAACAAACACGAGAACTGTATTTACCAACAGCCCACAGCTGCTGCGTCCATTAGCGGGGCGCTGGAAAGGTAAAATTGCTGCTATCGATGGTACAGATGACATTTCATATCCTCTGCGTCTCCTATCTTGCCACCATCAGCACTTGCGTGCACGCACGGTCAATTTACAACGAGGAGTCGCTGCTGCAGTTCGGCCGGGCAAGGGGACACCTGCCAGCAAATTGTAATTGAGCGCACGGTATGTATTTTACACACTAAACAAAGACAAAGATCCCCCGTATAGCCTTAACAGACTTTTGGGGCAAGTGCTGTTAGCGAGTAGCACCTATGAAGGCCGGAACGGTACACGTGGGGTGGTGGGTGGCCAGCACCACGCCCGGCCGCCTTTGTCTCCCCAGTGGCGATGCTTTTACGCACCGCACCAGGTACTCATTTGAGGCCGAGTCGACCTAGGGGAAGCCCAGGACCGGTTCAAATAATCGTTACTGGGTGTTGGCTTTGAGCGGGATTCGATCTCGGGTCGCTTGGGTTCGTAGCGCAGTGCGCTAACCGCTACACCACCGCTCCCCGACACTACACGCGCGCGAGCGAGCGAGCAGCCGCGAGGAATGGTTGGGCTAAACAACGAATTGCCTGCATTAGAAGCTGGCCCCTCATCGCTGCTTTGGCACGTACGTTGGGGCTCCTGGCAAAACGGGGGGGGGGGGGGGGTCAGAGGTGATGCTAAACAAGCTCGATTTGTTTTTTAATTGAAACGTCACGGTGGAACCGTCGTCACCGAAGTCACTGAACAACAACAGCAGCGGCGGCAGCAGCACCAAAAAAAAAATCCGCGCACCTTTAAAATCTCAAAACAAATACGCAACGGCTCTCAGACTCCGATCAAACGCACACTAGCGCCCGATGCGACGTAGCCCGAATGCCTGCGTCTCTTTTTAATCCAATTACCCCGAACATCTGTCCGCGCGCGGCCTTAATTGCGTGCGGTTGTTTTCTTTTTTTAATTTGCATCGATTTGTGCGTATTTTTCTTTTGGGTCCCATTATTTACTGTTTAGTGAGACGCGGCGATCTCATTTTGGAATGGGATTCCAGGCAAGTTGGCAATTTCAGGAAGGAGTCCATTGGGGAATGGTCGCCCGCTTGAAACCCACCGGCAAAGATGCTCTTTCTCTCACGGCATCTGATCTCGACAAGGAGCATAAAGCAGCATCACGCGAACTCCGGTTTATCCTCGCAGCATTGGCTTTTGGCGAGCCATCGGACAAAGACGGTCACAGCACCGCGCGCTTTCAGATTTGCTTCTGCGGCCGTCTGGAACGCTCTTCCTTCCGACATTAGGAAGCCACTGAAGCTATGCACTTTTACATAATTTAGATTTAAAACTCATTTCTTTAGAACTCATTTTTTGTCTTTAGTTTGTCGTCCTTCCACCCCCCCCCCCGCACCTCCAATTAGCACGGTCGGCTACGTACGGTGCGAAAGAAGCCCAACATACACGCGTGCATACGAAGCAGCCAGCCAATGACACCGAACTGTGCGTCAGCGTTCAGATACACCACGAGCGTGCGACGCCACGGAACATTGGATGCGGCGCCCTATTTCGAGAAGCACCTAAGATTAGTGGAAGCCCCTCTATTTATGCAACGATAACGCCTCCGCTCAGCGCACGTGCAGATGGCAACATTTATAAATGAATGATTGGCGATCTCGCGACGAAAGCAAAGGGGCTGCGCGTGTGTGTGTCGGCACGTTGCTCGCTCACTCCACCGTGCGCCCCTTCCTCCTCGTTCCTCTCTGCGATCGCTTGGCGTGAACTGAAGCGTGCTCGGTGGGTGATGCCAAGTAGGGAGATAGATGCGTTGCGGGCATTCTTTATTTGGCTTTTTTAAATTAAATAAAAAGTCGCGTTGAAATTGCACAGGCGAGCGCACGTGAGCACTCATCTGCACCTTTGCTTGTACAGCGATGCCACGGATGGAAGGAATTTTTGCATCAACGGAAATGCAGCAAATTCAAGTGCCATCCTGAGCAACGTGTCTGTCCGGCTCGAGCTTGACATTGGAACATTGTTGTAAAAAGTAATGGGTCGCACATGCTGTATAATTGCATTTTATTGCAAATTGCACTATACAAATTACGACCCTCTTCTCAACAGGTGATTGATTATTGTGGAAGCTATGGCCCCACATCTCACCGACGAAGAGATATTTCATAATGAACGAGCGCACCGAGATTGGGCGGGAGTCACGTAGGAGGCACTGGCGTGAAATGCCGTCTCCTCTCGAACGTCTCCCTCGTCATTTTCACGGGTCACATTTAAGTGGACCGCCACGTCGAACACTCGAAACCGTTTCGCACATCGCCAATGCGTGTTCATCCGGCGTGTCCGCGATCGTCGAGCCATGCGCGCGCGGGTGGCCTCCTCTGTGACCTCGTGCAGTGGTCGTAGCCCTCCGCTGACCTCTGAGCCAGTGGACGGCCATCGACAATACGCGACGTCGTGTGTATCGTGCCGCAGCTGCGGTGTCACGAAGGCACCTCCCCAATGGTGCAGGTTCACTGCACCGGAGACCTTGACCAGTGTCTGGAACCTGTTCCCCTCCCCCCAAGGCTGACGGACGGGGTGGCAGGTTGAGGCCAGGTGGACACCGCTGTCGAATGCGCGATAAGGAACTGGTTTGGATGACGTGTTGCAAGCCAGATAATGAATCGGGTGTCGAAACAATTAAGCCAAATCGCGTTTTTCGCGCTCAAGCGAGCATGACGGAAGCGTTTTAGGCCAATGCTCAATGCTGTTGGTAGCCCTGTGTCGGCAGTGGAAATTCTACTGGACATCTGTGAGAACGACCGGACATCTGTGAAAAAAACAGCTTTGTAGCTCAAAAATACTGATTCTGATACAGTTGCCATGACGGGACGACGACTGCCGACTTCACCAAAAGTCAAAGCAGCCGCAAAACTGACGTCCTGACAAAATGCCAAGCACACATCGCTTTTGTGATCCAGTCCCCATTGTGAGCGCTCGAGGCAACGACACGTTTGCATTGGACAGAAGCAGCATTCGCCAAATGCGTGAATCATGTCCTGGTGCCTCGGGAAATCCACGTGAAGGGAGGTGAAGGCGCAGCCCTGCAATTGTTGGCTCACGTCACTGCTGGCGGAAGGATCTCAACCAGAAGAAGTTCTGGGGAGCACCCTTAGGGTGGTGATTCGGTTTACTCCTCCGCGACGGCACAAGGATGTGATTTCACCCCACCACACACGACCCGATGAACCTTCGAACCGGTAAACCTTTGGATGCTACGGCGGTGTTAACTACCTCGCCTGGTACACAGGAGGTCGTGGGTTCGATCCCAACCCTGACGATGCCTGTGTATTTGGAGTTTGCGTGTCTCTCTCTCTCTCTCTGAACCGTGGTCGTGTGGATTTTTCTCCGGGTCCTCCGGTTTTTTTTATTAGAATCAACATCACACGTGTAGAGGATTTGGCTGCTTAGGCATTTCCACACGATTGTTAAAGCCAGAAACAGAAGACCGTTGCGTATATAACTGTTGCAACCACTGTGACAGCCCCAAACCAACTGATGGTTTATTTGGTAAAGTGTATACATACGGAAAAATAAAATCAAACGTGGTTTCACCCCCCCCCCCCCCCCACTCCTGCGCCCTGTTTAAACATTCCACGAAGCAACCGGCCGGTTTGGATTACATAGTGGGGGGCTGGGGGGGCTACATTGGGGAACGCGTTTAAGTAAACACCGTCATCCCTCCGCTCCTCACAAACCCCCACCACGAGACTCCCCCCATGCCCCACAGTAATTGTAGGATCATGTTTTTTCTTTTATATTCCAGGCGAGATTCCGGGACCAAGCGTGGTGGTGGCAACTCCACGCGCCGTTGTTGCTGCGTGCCGACGATTTACACGTTGCCGAATGAACTCTCTCCCTCTCTCTCTTTCTCTTCGTCCATTCCGCGAGCCGAGTCGCTAGGAGGGCGATCGCTTTGTCTGCCTTTCAAGGGATGAGGGGTCCATAATAGAAGCTTCGTTGGGTTTGATCGCGTAAAGATATAAAATGTGTCGTCAAAACCCGACACCACCCGACACAGCCAACTAGTAAGGGTTGTCACGTAAACAGAACGTGGCCAATTCGTCACTAGTACAGCACTAGTGTAGTGTATAGTGTAGTGTAAAGTGTAGTGTATAGTGTAGTGTATAGTAGTGTATAGTGTAGTGTGTAGTGTAGTGTATAGTAGTGTAGTGTGTAGTGTATAGTGTAGTGTATAGTGGAGTGTATACTGTAGTATACAAGTACAGCACACCGGTGTGTTGGAGATCCAAGCCACAACATTTACAAACTGAGTACGACGTTTCGCCAGTAATTACAACTAGCTTCATCAGGCGTCAGCCAGATTTGTGAAGTCCACCTGTTTCGTTCCTTAGGGGACATCCACTTAGTGCGTACGCATGGAGGGGGGTTAACCCAAATGCGTACGCTTGCGTATGGGGGGGGGGGGTTCTACTGACAATGTACGCATAGGAAGCCTATATAATAATTTGTCTACATTGGCCTTCAAATGAGTTAGATAGTCCGGCGGTGGACTATCGGTTTGCTTAAACACGTGAATATTATTAATCCTTGATCGTTTCTACATGGATTACATATTCTATAGGATTCGGGGGGGGGGGTGCATCAGGCGAACGTACGCAGGTGGGGGGTGTGGGTGTAAAAAGTCTGCGTGCGTACAGGGAGGGGTCAAGTTTTGACAGATGACAGATTTTTGCGTTCCTACTCAAAGGATGGTCCCTTACATAGAAGGGTAAATGTGGTGACCAAGCTTCTACGCTCTTGCGCAAAGTACATTATGCATGCGGATTATGCGTTCGGATGAGGGGCTGTTGTTGTTGTTCTGTTGTTGTTGCCGTCTCTCCTGCACCACTACGAAGAGGAAACCACACAGGCGATTTTTCACGTTCAACGCTCGGCTCCACGCACGCCGTACGCGAGGCACCCACGCAGTGGATGCTACGATACCGCGACGATTATCTAAACCGGTCATGCCCCCCCCCCTAGGTCGACTCAGCCTCAAATGAGTATGTGGTACGGTGCGTAGTGAACATCGCTACTCGGGGACAAAGGCGACCGGGCGCGTGGTGCTGGCCACCCCACCCTCTTGTGCGCCAGTGTCGGCCTTAATAGGTGCTCGCTAACGGCACTTTCCCCAACACATCAGGCTATACGGGGGGAATCTTTGTCTCTATACGTCAGTCAGTCCACTGCGGGCAGTGTGACGGCTTTATTTGGCCATACTTCACCCCCCACGCCGGCAGGCGCAGAGGACAATGGATTGTGCTGATCTACCCTCTCCTGCCGACGATGCCCACCACACCTGTTCTATGCGCATTGGCGGAGCGTCGCCCCCCAATCTGAGCGACTATCCAGGCTCAACCTCCGCTTAGCATCCGAGGTCTGACGGCACCGCGAGCACGTTGGGCGTTTTTGGTGGTCGTGGGTGCTTCGTTGCATATCGTCGTCGTCGTCTTCTTCTTACGCGTGTGGCTGATTTAGATGCAGAGCAACAAACAGACATTTCACATTCAGGTGGTGAGAGCCAGCTGAGAGCGTCTATTACGATGGCCAGTCAACAACGTGCGTCTATCATCGGCGGCGGTGGCTGTTTTTGTGTTCAGCTTCTGACATAAGTCGAGAGAAATAGAAAGACCATTTGCCCCCCCCCCCCCCCTCTGATCAGGATGGATTTATTCCATCAACGTTCAAGCCGGTTTCATCACAGCAGGCGCGAGCTCCACGCTGGGCAAGCGTCTCTTGTGGATATCAACAACCGACAATTAACCACGTACAGCATGCGGTTTACAATTTAACCAAGCAAAAAAGTGCAAAGATTTAATTCGGGTTAAGTGTCGGCGTTCAAATCATCATCCTTAGCAAGCAATCCCGGTGCCAAAACGATCATTCCCCCCTTAACGAGCTCACGGCAAAATTCACTTTACGCGCGTTAGAACGGTGCTCCGACTCAACAGCGATGTTTTTTTTGTGTCGCATTACGAAGCCTGGCCACGTAATAGGAACGTGGAATGACCACTATTGGTTCCCAGTTGCTGTCGACGGGGGTGGGGGCGGGGGGGTGAGCGCCACCCCACGCCCGCGTTGACAGGGACACCAATAACGTTTGACGGGCAATTCAAGTGCGGAGCGGTGGGGCAGTGATTAGCGCGCCAAGCTATAAACCCCACGCCGAGCTTGGTTCGATTCCCAGCCAAGGCTAACGTCAAATCAACGGCTTGTGGTATCTGAACCGGCCCTGACCCCCCCCACTCCCTTCACCAACGCGTACTGCTCTGCTTGGTGAAATGTGATCAATGAACCCGACGGAATACATCTCATCCAGGTATGTGTTGACAAAGGGCAGAATAGTATGATTTAATATCAGTCTTATACAAACATTCTACTCGCTTTCACTGCTCGGCTACACAGCGCGCGCGGATGATGCACACACAGCACAGCACACACATGGATCACCACCACCACCATCATCAGCATAAAATAAAACTGCAATGTTCACAAAGCGCGATCGAGAGACAGAGAGAGAGAGAAAGAAACACGCACATGGGGGGAGAGAGAACTCACCTCGTCCACAGTGAGGGGCATGCAGATCCGGTATTCTTTCACCAACATGTTTAAAGTCCTCTTGACACCAACGTGTAGCAGATGATGGTGACAAGGCGGTTGGAGAATCCCGAAGACCACGCAGCCCTTTGTGCGCTCGGCTGTGCGCCTATGCTATACCCCTATGCTTTGCGTGGGCTAACCAGACGCACACACACGCACAATAGCCACACTCGCTTCCCTTACAAGCACAATCCTCCTCTACGCTGTCAAACGAGAACCCTCCTCGGCGAGCCTCGAACGCCTGGTCGCTTCTTTTTGTTCGAACAAAGAATAATACTGATTGAGACAAGCGAACGAGGTCGAATTCATGCCGCACTGATCATCATCATCACCACCACCAAGCCACTGGTGACGTGAGCTGATGGTGGGCTGATGAGAGCCCGAGATAGCATTGGGGGCGGAGGGGTGGGTGGAGGGGGTTTGTTTGGGTTACAGAGTCACAATGAGGAGTAACCCACACGCGTCGATCGATGTACGTGGCGAAGACCGCCGCTGAACGCTGCCGCTTTACCGAATGATGTTTCCGTTGTTTGAAAATCTGAGACGTAGGCGAGCAATTGAACCGCCTCTCCGACCACCCCGGTCTTGCGGTGAACGGTTCGTTCTCTCTATCAATTATTCCCGCGCGTCAGCGTATTGCGCGCCTAAGTAGCGCGATGCACGCACTGTATGCGCACCGCACGCCCACGGCACCGCACGTGGACACGGGGACGCGTCTCCCTCGCACGGCCGAGCCGAGACGAGCCGGGAGAGAAGTCGCTTCAAACTATTTCGGCCAACTGAGCGGAAATAACAACGCGTGCGACCAAGCGTACACGAAACGGAGCCCCACTCGAATCACCACTATCACTATACCAGCTACCACTACACGCGCTGCGCTCGGCTCGAGGCGCTGCTAAGACGTCCCATCGTGAAACGTTCGAGCCCTGCAGACTTCCTCGTAAACCCAACCCACATGCGGGCCCCCTTTAGCCACTGGCACTGGACCGGCTTGCTTTGAATCGGCACTTTTGCTGTTGTTGTTGTTGCACACGAAGAGCGGCGCAGACTCGTGTGGAAACAGAAGACAGAGAAGAGGAGACGAGACGTGCGCAGAGCGACGGAGGAGGAGGAGGAGAATGAGGAGGGGGAGAGCACAATTCGCACCGCCCGTGCTGCCCGTGTCCGCCTTCTCTTTCCCCACCGCTCTCTCTCTCTTATTCTCTCAATGCGTGTGCACGGAACGCCACTACAAAGGCACCGCCCCCCTTCCATTGTCCTCTGTGACGTCACGCGAGATGAGGCACCCCTCCCTCCCTCCCCCCCACACACAGAGCGCGTGTCCGCCGGAGGGCGCCATCGTGTGTGATGCTGCAAGCCAGTGGTTTGGGGGAGTCGATAGGTTAACGGCCTCACGGTGGGAGGGGAATATTTTTCAGAGATCAGCCCCGGACAGCTCCGACTGGAATCAAACCCTCTCTCTCTCTCTCACCCTAATCTGTAGCACGCAATACATCAGACGTCTCTTGCAAAAGGTCTGTCCGGCGTGGAAGAGGAGGCCAAACACTCCCCCACTTGAGAAGAGGCTTTCTCTTGAACTCCCCGTAGTGAAGGCCGTTCCTTTCAACAGCAGTGGCGTGGGCAAGAAAACTGCAAGGCTGCACCTTGTTTGCTTATTCGGCAACTCTAATCCGGACGCTGACACTGTTGCAAACGACCTCGTATAAATATCAGAAACCCAAAAGTTGATGGGCCGGTAATCAGACATAGAACTGCGTTTTGGAAAGCGGCGAGTCACTCAAATGCGGTGAATAAAAAAAGACGTGGACATTTTGATTCATAGAAGTTGCGGTATTCCTCCTCAATGGGAAGGCAGTGGCAGTACTGGGGCGTCACCGCGCTCATTGATGGATATTGAAACGCAGTCCGCAATGAGAATGCTGCGGTAACTAACGATCATGGATCACGTGATCCCACACTGCCCCCTGCACCACCGATTCACGGATCACGTGATCCCACACTGCCCCTCTGCACCACCGATTCACAGACGACGGATCACGTGATCCCACACTGCCCCTCTGCACCACCGATTCACAGACCATGGATCACGTGATCCCACACTGCCCCCTGCACCACCGATTCACGGGTCACGTGATCCCACACTGCCTCCTGCACCACCGATTCACGGATAACGTGATCCCACACTGCCCCCTGCACCACCGATTCACAGACGACGGATCACGTGATCCCACACTGCCCCTGCACCACCGATTCACGGATCACGTGATCCCACACTGCCCCCCGGCACCGTCAATTCGTTGGCAGTATCACCGGCATCCGCTAAGCCTCCACAACGGATACTGCATGGCTTAGTAACATCGACATACGCGAAGATAATGTTGCAAATGTCACCTTGCCATACGAAAGTAAGAAGTGCTGGGTACGAGCCGGTATAGGGGATCTGGCGCCCCCATCTGGAAGATCTGGGACAGTGGCACCCATATACTATAGCCCCCCGCCACCCAAACAATAACAATGTCATATAAAACATAATAAAAAAAATATTTTATTATGTTTAATTTTCATTATTTTATTACTTCCCTTCTACGTGACTTTACCGAAAGAACCAAGAAGATGAATCCCTGCAGTCACGAAAGCTTTAAATCGAAATTTAATGTCATATTCTTTTAGTCTTTCGGTAAAGTCACGTAGATAAGTTTAAATGAATAAAAATGAAATGAACAAAAAACGACGTTTTGATTACAACATAAGCGATCGTCCCGATGACGTCCTGATGACGATCACTTTTGTTGTGATCGAAACGTCGTCGTTTTTTGTTTCTTATATTTTTATTAGTTTGAACCTATCTACGTGAATTTACCAAAAGACCCAAAGAATATGAATTCCTGCAGTCACGAAAGCTTTAAGTAAAAAAATAACAATGCCAATTAACGTGTTGGAGATTTGGAGATGAGAGGGTAAAGTAGAAAGGGGGTAGGTATGAGACAATTTATCTTATTTTAACAGGAAAACATTAATCGATTTCATAGTTCCTTCATTTATTTTGCAAACTTCAAGACAACAAAAACATAGAACGGTAATACAATCGTAGTGTAGAGATTGAATCGATTACGGCAACTCTCAGTCTAGACTCTATAGCCGGTGGGTCTTCATTGACATGCAAAGCAAACGGGGGTTTATATCGATGCCTCACGTAGCAATCACATTTTTTATTACGAAATAATCTTCGCAATTATTCTTTGGTTCTTTCGGTAAAGTCACGTAGATAGGTTCAAAGAAAATAACAAAAAACTACGACGTTTCGATCGCAACGCAAGAATGTGAATTTCTGCATCCACGAAAGCTTTAAGTCAAGATTTAATATTCGCAATTATTACTTTAATTCGGCAGTTTGTTGATCCAAGCTTGCGAATTGGACCTGCACGTTGAGCCACGTTGATGAGAGTCGTCTTTCTGCGCCTGCCGATTGCCGAGCAATGAATGCATGCCCTGCAGGCAATCAATAATTACTTCCCATCACACCCACGTGGAAGCCTCATCCATTGTTTAGAGGGCCGGCCCTGGTTTTTTTTAAACCAGAGCACGCCTGCATATCAGCAGTGACACACCGAGCCCGGAATAATTAAAAACATTAAATTGTTATTATTTACAACCTTGGTAAATCCACTGCTGGATGAAGGCTTCCTCACGCCGTGTCCGTGTCATGGATTTTATCTGACCACATTTCACCAAGCTGGCCCAATGCGGGTTGGTGATGTGGTTGTACAAGGCCGGTGTTCAGATACAACGTGGCGGGGGGAGTTGAACTCGGGTTTGCTGGGTGCCGTGTGCTAAATTCACTGCACCACCACTCCACCAACATTGTGGATTGATTTGATATTAAATATTGTATTGAATATTTCAACTGCATGTCATAATCTTCATTGTAAACTGGAGGAATCCGATGAGGAATAAAACTATTTTCTTTGTCACAGATGTCCCGTCGTGAATGGTAAACTAGTAGGACACTGAGCAAAAAAATAAAAACGACTGTGCCACCAACTCCCGTCTGAAACCTGTAATTGTAAAGTGCAGTAATTATACCCGGCAGCTGTCGTACAGAGTTTTTATCATCTCAAGAGACGTGTGAGTGCGGGATTCTGCGAAAGAGTTTGGGCCCTGAAAAATAACGAAAGCAAATAGCGCCTTTGAGGGAGCATAATCTCGATTCGCCAGTGCCCATCTCGACTACAATACAGGCTGCAATTAATCTCGCTATCCGTGGGCTATTAGTCAACGGAAAGAGAGAGAGAGGGGGGTACAAGAAGGCAAAGTGACGGAGCAGAATGTCTGCTCTGCCGGCGGTCTCAAAGGGAGTCCCGTTGTGGTCTCCATTATTTTCGAGAGAGTCGTCTAGGAGCCATTATCCAACACATTCCACAGAAAAAAATAGAGTAATAATAATTAAGCGTTACTACCCGTGAATTAGAAATATAATTGGCCATCGGATTTCCATTATGAAGGAGGATATAGAAACCAAGATTATAAAATACAAATAAATGTGGATGTACAGGTGCAGCCCTGCAATTGCTTGCTCATGCTAGTGCCGGAGGAATTGCCTCCACGAGAGTGGGAGCTCTGGAGTGGGAGCTCTGGACAGGGAGCTCTGGAGAGGGAGCTCTGGAGTGAGAGCTCTGGAGAGGGAGCTCTGGAGTAGGAGCTCTGGAGAGGGAGCTCTGGAGTGAGAGCTCTGGAGTGGGAGCTCTGGAGAGGGAGCTCTGGAGTGGGAGCTCTGGAGAGGAAGCTCTGGAGAGGAGCTCTGGAGTGGGAGCTCTGGAGAGGGAGCTCTGGAGTGGGAGCTCTGGAGAGGGGAGCTCTGGAGTGGGAGCTCTGGAGAGGGAGCTCTGGAGTGGGAGCTCTGGAGAGGGAGCTCTGGAGAGGGAGCTCTGGAGTGGGAGCTCTGGAGAGGGAGCTCTGGAGTGGGAGCTCTGGAGAGGGAGCTCTGGAGTGGGAGCTCTGGAGTGGGAGCTCTGGAGAGGGAGCTCTGGAGAGGGAGCTCTGGAGAGGGAGCTCTGGAGTGGGAGCTCTGGAGAGGGAGCTCTGGAGAGGGAGCTCTGGAGAGGGAGCTCTGGAGAGGGAGCTCTGGACAGGGAGCTCTGGAGAGGGAGCTTGGAGAGGGAGCTCTGGAGAGGGAGCTCTGGACAGGGAGCTCTGGAGTGGGAGCTCTGGAGAGGGAGCTCTGGAGGGAGCTCTGGAGAGGGAGCTCTGGAGAGGGAGCTCTGGACAGGGAGCTCTGGAGAGGGAGCTCTGGACAGGGAGCTCTAGACAGGGAGCTCTGGAGTGGGAGCTCTGGAGGGAGCTCGGGAGGTGGCTCTGGAGAGGGAGCTCTGGAGAGGGAGCTCTGGAGAGGTAGCTCTGGAGTGGGAGCTCTGGAGAGGGAGCTCTGGAGTGGGAGCTCTGGAGTGGAGCTCTGGAGTGGGAGCTCTGGAGAGGAGCTCGGGACAGGGAGCTCTGGAGAAAGCTCTGGAGAGGGAGCTCTGGAGAGGGAGCTCTGGAGAGGGAGCTCTGGAGAGGTAGCTCTGGAGTGGAGCTCTGGAGAGGGAGCTCTGGAGTGGGAGCTCTGGAGGGAGCTCTGGAGTGGGAGCTCTGGACAGGGAGCTCTGGAGAAGGAGCTCTGGAGAGGGAGCTCTGGAGTGGGAGCTCTGGAGTGGGAGCTCTGGAGTGGGAGCTCTGGAGAGGGAGCTCGGGACAGGGAGCTCTGGAGAAGGAGCTCTGGAGAGGGAGCTCTGGAGAGGGAGCTCTGGAGAGGGAGCTCTGGAGTGGGAGCTCTGGAGAGGGAGCTCTGGAGTGGGAGCTCTGGAGAGGGAGCTCTGGAGTGGGAGCTCTGGAGAGGGAGCTCTGGAGTGGGAGCTCTGGAGTGGGAGCTCTGGAGAGGGAGCTCTGGAGTGGGAGCTCTGGAGAGGGAGCTCTGGACAGGGAGCTCTGGACAGGGAGCTCTGGCGTGGGAGCTCTGGACAGGGAGCTCTGGAGTGGGAGCTCTGGACAGGGAGCTCGGGGACAGGTGGCTCTGGAGTGGGAGCTCTGGAGAGGGAGCTCTGGAGAGGGAGCTCTGGACAGGGAGCTCTGGAGAGGGAGCTCTGGACAGGGAGCTCTGGACAGGGAGCTCTGGAGTGGGAGCTCTGGACAGGGAGCTCTGGAGTGGGAGCTCTGGACAGGGAGCTCGGGACAGGTGGCTCTGGAGAGGGAGCTCTGGAGAGGGAGCTCTGGAGAGGTAGCTCTGGAGTGGGAGCTCTGGAGAGGGAGCTCTGGAGTGGGAGCTCTGGAGTGGGAGCTCTGGAGTGGGAGCTCTGGACAGGGAGCTCTGGAGAAGGAGCTCTGGAGAGGGAGCTTTGGAGAGGGAGCTCTGGAGAGGGAGCTCTGGAGTGGGAGCTCTGGACAGGGAGCTCTGGAGAAGGAGCTCTGGAGAGGGAGCTCTGGAGTGGGAGCTCTGGAGTGGGAGCTCTGGAGTGGGAGCTCTGGACAGGGAGCTCTGGAGAAGCAGCTCTGGAGAGGGAGCTCTGGAGATGGAGTTCTGGAGTGGAAGCTCTGGAGAGGGAGCTCTGGAGTGGGAGCTCTGGACAGGGAGCTCTGGACAGGGAGCTCTGGAGAGGGAGTTCTGGAGTGGGAGCTCAGGACAAGGAGCTCTGGACAGGGAGCTCAGGACAGGGACCTTTGGAGTGGGAGCTCTGGAGAGGGAGCTCTGGAGAGGGAGCTCTGGAGTGGGAGCTCTGGAGAGGGAGCTCTGGAGAGGGAGCTCTGGAGTGGGAGCTCTGGAGAGGGAGCTCTGGAGTGGGAGCTCTGGAGAGGGAGCTCTGGAGTGGGAGCTCTGGAGTGGGAGCTCTGGAGAGGGAGCTCTGGAATGGGAGCTCTGGAGAGGGAGCTCTGGAGTGGGAGCTCTGGAGAGGGAGCTCTGGAGAGGGAGCTCTGGAGAGGGAGCTCTGGAGAGGGAGCTCTGGACAGGGAGCTCTGGAGAGGGAGCTCTGGAGAGGGAGCTCTGGAGAGGGAGCTCTGGACAGGGAGCTCTGGAGTGGGAGCTCTGGAGAGGGAGCTCTGGAGAGGGAGCTCTGGAGAGGGAGCTCTGGAGAGGGAGCTCTGGAGAGGGAGCTCTGGACAGGGAGCTCTGGAGAGGGAGCTCTGGACAGGGAGCTCTGGACAGGGAGCTCTGGAGTGGGAGCTCTGGACAGGGAGCTCGGGACAGGTGGCTCTGGAGAGGGAGCTCTGGAGAGGGAGCTCTGGAGAGGTAGCTCTGGAGTGGGAGCTCTGGAGAGGGAGCTCTGGAGTGGGAGCTCTGGAGTGGGAGCTCTGGAGTGGGAGCTCTGGAGAGGATGCTCGGGACAGGGAGCTCTGGAGAAGGAGCTCTGGAGAGGGAGCTCTGGAGAGGGAGCTCTGGAGAGGGGAGCTCTGGAGAGGTAGCTCTGGAGTGGGAGCTCTGGAGAGGGAGCTCTGGAGTGGGAGCTCTGGAGTGGGAGCTCTGGAGTGGGAGCTCTGGACAGGGAGCTCTGGAGAAGGAGCTCTGGAGAGGGAGCTCTGGAGTGGGAGCTCTGGAGTGGGAGCTCTGGAGTGGGAGCTCTGGAGAGGAAGCTCGGGACAGGGAGCTCTGGAGAAGGAGCTCTGGAGAGGGAGCTCTGGAGAGGGAGCTCTGGAGAGGGAGCTCTGGAGTGGGAGCTCTGGAGAGGGAGCTCTGGAGTGGGAGCTCTGGAGAGGGAGCTCTGGAGTGGGAGCTCTGGAGAGGGAGCTCTGGAGTGGGAGCTCTGGAGTGGGAGCTCTGGAGAGGGAGCTCTGGAGTGGGAGCTCTGGAGAGGGAGCTCTGGACAGGGAGCTCTGGACAGGGAGCTCTGGCGTGGGAGCTCTGGACAGGAGCTCTGGAGTGGGAGCTCTGGACAGGGAGCTCGGGACAGGTGGCTCTGGAGTGGGAGCTCTGGAGAGGGAGCTCTGGAGAGGGAGCTCTGGACAGGGAGCTCTGGAGAGGGAGCTCTGGACAGGGAGCTCTGGACAGGGAGCTCTGGAGTGGGAGCTCTGGGACAGGGAGCTCTGGAGTGGGAGCTCTGGACAGGGAGCTCGGGACAGGTGGCTCTGGAGAGGGAGCTCTGGAGAGGGAGCTCTGGAGAGGTAGCTCTGGAGTGGGAGCTCTGGAGAGGGAGCTCTGGAGTGGGAGCTCTGGAGTGGGAGCTCTGGAGTGGGAGCTCTGGACAGGGAGCTCTGGAGAAGGAGCTCTGGAGAGGGAGCTTTGGAGAGGGAGCTCTGGAGAGGGAGCTCTGGAGTGGGAGCTCTGGACAGGGAGCTCTGGAGAAGGAGCTCTGGAGAGGGAGCTCTGGAGTGGGAGCTCTGGAGTGGGAGCTCTGGAGTGGGAGCTCTGGACAGGGAGCTCTGGAGAAGCAGCTCTGGAGAGGGAGCTCTGGAGATGGAGTTCTGGAGTGGAAGCTCTGGAGAGGGAGCTCTGGAGTGGGAGCTCTGGACAGGGAGCTCTGGACAGGGAGCTCTGGAGAGGGAGTTCTGGAGTGGGAGCTCAGGACAAGGAGCTCTGGACAGGGAGCTCAGGACAGGGACCTTTGGAGTGGGAGCTCTGGAGAGGGGAGCTCTGGAGAGGGAGCTCTGGAGTGGGAGCTCTGGAGAGGGAGCTCTGGAGAGGGAGCTCTGGAGTGGGAGCTCTGGAGAGGGAGCTCTGGAGTGGGAGCTCTGGAGAGGGAGCTCTGGAGTGGGAGCTCTGGAGTGGGAGCTCTGGAGAGGGAGCTCTGGAATGGGAGCTCTGGAGAGGGAGCTCTGGAGTGGGAGCTCTGGAGAGGGAGCTCTGGAGAGGGAGCTCTGGAGAGGGAGCTCTGGAGAGGGAGCTCTGGACAGGGAGCTCTGGAGAGGGAGCTCTGGAGAGGGAGCTCTGGAGAGGGAGCTCTGGACAGGGAGCTCTGGAGTGGGAGCTCTGGAGAGGGAGCTCTGGAGAGGGAGCTCTGGAGAGGGAGCTCTGGAGAGGGAGCTCTGGAGAGGGAGCTCTGGACAGGGAGCTCTGGAGAGGGAGCTCTGGACAGGGAGCTCTAGACAGGGAGCTCTGGAGTGGGAGCTCTGGACAGGGAGCTCGGGACAGGTGGCTCTGGAGAGGAGCTCTGGAGAGGGAGCTCTGGAGAGGTAGCTCTGGAGTGGGAGCTCTGGAGAGGGAGCTCTGGAGTGGGAGCTCTGGAGTGGGAGCTCTGGAGTGGGAGCTCTGGAGAGTGATGCTCGGGACAGGGAGCTCTGGAGAAGGATGCTCTGGACAGGGAGCTCTGGAGAGGGAGCTCTGGAGAGGGAGCTCTGGAGAGGTAGCTCTGGAGTGGGAGCTCTGGAGAGGGAGCTCTGGAGTGGGAGCTCTGGAGTGGGAGCTCTGGAGTGGAGCTCTGGAGTGGGAGCTCTGGAGTAGGGAGCTCTGGACGAGGGAGCTCTGGAGATGGAGCTCTGGAGAGGGAGCTCTGGAGTGGGAGCTCTGGAGTGGGAGCTCTGGAGTGGGAGCTCTGGAGAGGAAGCTCGGGAGCAGGGAGCTCTGGAGAAGGGAGCTCTGGAGAGGGAGCTCTGGAGAGGGAGCTCTGGAGAGGGAGCTCTGGAGTGGGAGCTCTGGAGAGGGAGCTCTGGAGTGGGAGCTCTGGAGAGGGAGCTCTGGAGTGGGAGCTCTGAGAGGGAGCTCTGGAGATGGGAGCTCTGGAGTGGGAGCTCTGGAGAGGGAGCTCTGGAGTGGGAGCTCTGGAGAGGGAGCTCTGGACAGGGGAGCTCTGGACAGGGAGCTCTGGCGTGGGAGCTCTGGACAGGGAGCTCTGGAGTGGGAGCTCTGGACAGGGAGCTCGGGACAGGTGGCTCTGGAGTGGGAGCTCTGGAGAGGGAGCTCTGGAGAGGGAGCTCTGGACAGGAGCTCTGGAGAGGGAGCTCTGGACAGGGAGCTCTGGACAGGGAGCTCTGGAGTGGGAGCCTCTGGACAGGGAGCTCTGGAGTGGGAGCTCTGGACGGGAGCTCGGGACAGGTGGCTCTGGAGAGGGAGCTCTGGAGAGGGAGCTCTGGAGAGGTAGCTCTGGAGTGGGAGCTCTGGAGAGGGAGCTCTGGAGTGGGAGCTCTGGAGTGGGAGCTCTGGAGTGGGAGCTCTGGACAGGGAGCTCTGGAGAAGGAGCTCTGGAGAGGGAGCTCTGGAGAGGGAGCTCTGGAGAGGGAGCTCTGGGAGTGGGAGCTCTGGACAGGGAGCTCTGGAGAAGGAGCTCTGGAGAGGGAGCTCTGGAGTGGGAGCTCTGGAGTGGGAGCTCTGGAGTGGGAGCTCTGGACAGGGAGCTCTGGAGAAGCAGCTCTGGAGAGGGAGCTCTGGAGATGGAGTTCTGGAGTGGAAGCTCTGGAGAGGGAGCTCTGGAGTGGGAGCTCTGGACAGGGAGCTCTGGACAGGGAGCTCTGGAGAGGGAGTTCTGGAGTGGGAGCTCAGGACAAGGAGCTCTGGACAGGGAGCTCAGGACAGGGAGCTTTGGAGTGGGAGCTCTGGAGAGGGAGCTCTGGAGAGGGAGCTCTGGAGTGGGAGCTCTGGAGAGGGAGTTCTGGAGTGGGAGCTCTGGAGAGGGAGCTCTGGACAGGGAGCTCAGGACAGGGAGCTTTGGAGTGGGAGCTCTGGAGAGGGAGCTCTGGAGAGGGAGCTCTGGAGTGGGAGCTCTGGAGAGGGAGTTCTGGAGTGGGAGCTCTGGAGTGGGAGCTCTGGAGAGGGAGTTCTGGAGTGGGAGCTCTAGTAACGGAGTCCCTGTTATTTACCCCGCCACCGCGACCCGCTACTCCGACTCCTCTGTGGTGTACCCCACCTATACTGATGGGCGGACGGGGACTGGGTGGCATTTAAGACATATTCCCCATTGCCTCAAAACTGTTGGCCGGGAGTTTTGAACCGGTGACCTTTTGGTTGCAAAATATGAGGGATACATTTTGATCCTTGGTGTTTTCCATTATATAAATTTTATCCATCAATTCTCTCAAACAACAGATATATTGGAAATATAACCTGGTACTTGTTGTGGAGTAAAAAACTGGGAATGCAGAGCCCAGAAATGGTGTTAGGGTGGAATTAATGCGATTTTTTTCTCACATTCTCGAATTCATTCGGAATCACAAGAAATAATCTGTAAGCAAAATGTCATCCTTTTCCAGAGTGGTGAATTCACCGTCGCGTTTTCCCATGTCGTGGTGGAGGAGGTCGTGGTGGTCCGTATGGGGGGGT